>NC_086447.1:314291451-314591451 GCF_028390025.1 Pseudophryne corroboree | reverse complement strand
TCATGCTCCAGTTAATCTCACATTACGCCTACCTCCCAGTACACACCGCCAATGGTCCTGGCGCTTTAACAACACTTTTCTGCAGGACGCAGATTGTAGGTCCCGAATCGAGAACGCCTTAGATTCTTATATTTGTACCAATGACCTAGATGACATTTCTAAAGTCTCAGTCTGGGAAGCTCATAAATGTGTCATTAGGGGGGTTTGTGTTCAGATAGGATCCTTCCGCAAAAGGCAGAGGGAGAAACTTCGGGGTGATTTATTGTCTAAAATACAATCTCTCGAGCTCCTACACAAAAAATCCCAAACCCCACTACATTATGCTGATCTTGAAGCTGCTAGGGCAGATCTGAATAAGTTACTCTCTGATGGAATCAAGTTTTCTTATCGGAAGTGCCGTAGCAGATACTACCAATGGGGCAATAAACCTGGGAAATTATTAGCCAAAGCACTTAGAGAGCAACGTGCTCTTACCTTTATTCACACGATTAAAAATAGCCATGGCCAATCCCAACACCAGACACCCCACATTGCTAAGGCCTTTAGGGCATATTATTCCACCCTGTACAACCTCTCCGGCTTGACCGGAAGAATTGATAAGTTGTCCCATCAAACTGCTATAGCTGATTACTTACGGGCCTTAGACTTCCCAACACTAACCACAACGGAAGCAGAAGGTCTGGACGCCCCGTTCTCTACTGAGGAGGTTCAGAAAGTAATTGAATCCTCCCCCAACGGCAAGAGCCCTGGTCCCGATGGATACACCACTGCTTATTACAAAGCTTTTAAAGAGAAATTAGTCCCTATACTCACGAGAGCCTTTAATACCATATCAGATCAATCGCCTTTTTCCCCACAATCTCTTGAAGCCCATATCGCAGTTCTACCCAAAGAGGGTAAAGACCCCAGTCTTTGCTCCAGTTACAGGCCAATCTCACTGTTAAATATAGATATAAAACTTTTTGCTAAATTGATTGCAAACCGCCTTAAACTATTATTACCTGGTCTGATACATGGTGATCAAGCGGGATTTGTTTTAGGCCGCGAAGCTAGGGATAACACCTCTAAAGTGCTCAACATGATTCATTATGCCGGCCAGCTTTCATCCCCTTCTATCATACTGTCGACCGATGCCGAAAAAGCATTTGACAGAGTGGACTGGGACTTTCTGGCCGGTATACTGAAGCATATGGGACTCGGTAACGCCTGTCTTCATAGAATTTTATCTCTTTATACCTCTCCGTCCGCCAAAATTAGGATTAACGGCTCCCTTTCTGATTCTTTTCCAATCTCCAATGGCACGCGACAGGGCTGTCCACTATCCCCATTGCTCTTTGTCCTTTGCATGGAAACCTTAGCTCGAAGCATTAGGGCGAACCTGAGTATTGCGGGTCTGTTGGTAAGGGGGACAGAATACAAATTGGCATTGTATGCCGACGACCTACTCGCTATAATCACAAAGCCGGTCACTTCTTTGCCAAACTTGATGGTAGAATTTGATAAGTTTGGAGCCCTCTCCAATTTCAAAATAAATTATTCTAAATCTATTGCCATGAATTTAACTACTCCTCCTGATATAGTAGAGGGCTTGAAACACGCCTTCCCTTTTACCTGGCATGACCACAAATTAAAATACCTGGGGGTGTTACTGACCAACGATCTAACCAAATTATTTTCCCTGAATTTTGTTCCCCTTTTGGCCAAGCTTCGCCTAGACTTCCAGAAATGGAAGAAATTAAGACTGTCTTGGTTCGGCAGAATTAACATTGTCAAAATGAATACCCTCCCTAGGATACTATTCTTTCTCCAGACACTTCCGATACACATTCCCCGGCTTTGGCTCCGAGACGTCCAGAATCTTATCCGTGCGTTCGTTTGGGGCTGTAAGACACCCAGGTTTAAACACGACATTTTATTTAGGAGAAAACACCACGGGGGGCAACAACTCCCGCATATTCCTAACTACTATCACGCAGTACATCTGAATAGGATTCTGGAACGGACACGTGCTAAAGACCGCAAACAGTGGGTCCTGCTAGAGGAGGGCTGTTTCCCACATTATATTGAAATTGTACCTTGGCTCCCTACCCTTCCAAAGGTTTCACACCCCACGGTCTCACCCACGCTCAAATTATGGGCCACGCTGAGATCCCAGAGCCACATATCCTCCAAATGGTCCCCACTAACCTCCCTTCTCTATAACCCTGAGTTTACTCCGGGTCTTCATGGGACAGCTTTCACTCCATGGGCAGAAGCCGGGATTTTTAGAGTTGGTCAGCTGGTGAGCTCGGGTAGGGTGCGCTCCTTTTCAGATGTTCAATCCTCCTGGAACCTACACAGCGCTGAGTTCTGGAGGTTCCTACAGGTTCATCATTTCATATCATCCTCTAAGAACCTCTCGGATATAACCAGGGACCTCACTGCGTTTGAAAGCCTATGCACCTCTCCCGGCTCTCCCACACATACAATTTCACAAATATATGTGCTTATCATGGAAAACTTTTTCCCACAACCCCCTACCTTTATGGCTTCCTGGGAAAAGGAACTATCAGGGCTACCTTCGCAGATTAATTGGGAGTCCGTATTTAAGAACGCCCAGGCGAGTTCTCTATGCTTATCGACACTTGAGACCCTCTATAAACTTATATATAGGTGGTATAGGACTCCTCGTGTTCTTAATAAAATGTTTCCCTCTCTTTCGAACCTGTGTTGGAGATGCAAAAATGCCCCAGGGAGCTTCATACATATTTGGTGGGAATGCCCTCTTATAACCCCATTTTGGGCAGAGGTATTTAAATGCACCGAACAAATAGTGGGAGATAAGATCCCGAAAGACCCAGGTTTTTGGCTCCTCAACCACACCCCCACGGGAACACATTCCTACAAATGTTCACTGTTGAGACACCTTAGCAACGCAGCAAAAGCGGTTATTCCACTCCTTTGGAGATCCACCTCACCACCCTCGATTAAATTATGGATTTCAAAGGTCGATTACTTTTTGGACATGGAAGACCTTGTCTCCTTCTCATCTGGGAAAACCGTTAACTTTATAGCCCCTTGGTTTCCCTGGTACGACTTTAAAGACACACCTCTGTATCGGTCCCACATGACGACATAACCCCCCTCTTATTCATATCCATATTTCGGTTATGATGTCTCTTTAATATGGCTTAAACCCTTAAGTGGTAGAGATCCCTTCCCCTCTGTCCCCCAAACTACCTGTCCCTACTGCGCAGACTTTCACACCTGTCTTAATTTTCCCTCTCCTTTTTCCTTTTCTTTTCTTCTTTTTTCTTCTCTTCTCTCTCTTTTTCCTCTTTCTCATTCTCCTATACTGTTTTGTTAAAATGTTCCCCATTTATAAGTTCTGAAGTTGTAAGCAAAGCAGACAAATTATTTTTCTACTCTGTGCGCTGTATGTGTATTGGACTGACATGTATGACAAGTGATGTTTTTGTCCCTTCTGCTTTCTTTCTGGAAAAGTATTGCTGCAATGTTTTGTATGCTGCTTTATTTAATAAAAAACAGTTTACACAAAAAAAAAAAAAAGTGACTTGGAGAGTGCCTATTTTCTTGGACTTTGTCTGTATACTGGAATCACTCTGAATAGGGGATTAACCTGTATAGTGCACCCCACCGTTGGATACTCTGATGAGAGTGCTGGACTTTCCACTTATATATATACATACACATACATATATACATACATATATATACATTATATATATATATATATATATATATATATATATATATATATATATACACACATACATACACAATTTTTCAAAACATTTTCTAATTCAGTGTTTTTGATAATTTATATTTACTCTACTTTTGAAACTTGGGCCCTCATTCCGAGTTGTTCGCTCGCTAGCAGATTTTAGCAGCATTGCACACGCTAGGCCGCCCTCCTCTGGGAGTGTATCTTAGCAGAATAGCGAACGAAAGATTAGGAGAATTGCGAATAGAAAATTCTTAGCAGTTTCTGAGTAGCTCCAGACCTACTCACAGATTGCGATCTGCTCAGTCTGTTTCGTTCCTGGTTTGACGTCACAAACACGCCCTGCCACTCCCCCGTTTCTCCAGACACTCCCGTGATTTTTCCTGGCACGCCTGCGTGTTTCCGCACACTCCCAGAAAATGGCCAGTTTTCCACCCAGAAACACCCACTTCCTGTCAATCACACTCCAATCACTTCAACGATGGAAATTCTTTGTTCGGACGTGAGTAAATCTACTAAGTTTTGAGCTAAAATACTTAGCGCATGTGTACTGCGTACCATGCGCATGCGCATTTTCGTCTTAATCGCTCCGTTGCAAAAATCGGCAACGAGCGAACAACTCGGAATGACCCCCTTGGTCTTTTGTACATGTTCCAAAAATCCAGTGTACCTGCTTGATACAGGAGTCTAAGGCCCTCATTCCGAGTTGATCGCTCGCAAGCTGCTTTTAGCAGCAGTGCAAACGCTAAGCCGCCACCCTCTGGGAGTGTATCTTAGCTTAGCAGAAGTGCGACCGAAAGGTTAGCAGAATAGTGCTGAAATTTTTCCAAGCAGTTTCTGAGTAGCTCCAGACCTACTCCTTCCTTGTGATCACTTCAGTCTGTTTAGTTCCTGATTTGACGTCACAAACACGCCCTGCGTTCAGCCAGACACTCCCCCGTTTCCCCAGGCATGCCTGCGTTTTTACCTGACACGCCTGTGTTTTTTAGCACACTCCCGTAAAACGGTCAGTTACCTCCCAGAAACGCCCCTTTCCTGTCAATCACTCACAGTGCAACTGAAAAGCGTCGCTTGACCTTGTGTGAAACTGCATAGTTTTGAAAGTACGTCGCGCGTGCGCACTGCGGCCGATACACATGCGCAGAAATGCCGATTTTTAGCATAATCGCTGCGCTGCGAACAACAGCAGCTAGCGATCAACTCGGAATGACCCCCTAAGTGCCATCGAAATGCAATGTGACTGAAAGCAAGCAATATTCCTACAGCTACCAGGACCATGCGACACTTGGCAGATGATGCTACTTATATGGCTTTGCAGAGAAGTGGTGGCAGCTTAGATAAGGCTGAGTCTTTTTATAATTAACAGAGGTGCAACAGATAAAGCAATTCAATTATAAACCAGACAGAAACTAAATCTTCTAGTGATGGCTGTGGCAGTACCTAACTGCATCTTCACTAACCTACAGAGCCAACAAATATCATAAAGAGATAGTTTGCTAAATATGGCTTAAAATAATGCACTGAGCCCCATACAAATATTGAACATTCTTAAATATGCAATATACCAGTGGTATATACAGCTTTTCATTTTATGATCGTTTAAAAAGAAACAGTAGTAAATCACAATAAATAATTGTGTGCCTTTATATTCCCCACAGCATACAACAGCCTTACCATGGGGGTAATTCAGAGTTGATCGCAGCAGCAAATTTTGTTAGCAGTTGGGCAAAACCATGCGCACTGCAGGGGGGGCAGATATAACATGTGCAGAGAGAGTTAGATTTGGGTGGGGGGTGTTCAATCTGAAATCTAAATTGCAGTGTAAAAATAAAGCAGCCAGTATTTACTAGTGATGAGCGGGTTCGGTTCCTCGGGATCCGTACCCCCCCGAACTTAACCAATTTTACACGGTTTCGAGGCAGCCTCGGATCTTCCCGCCTTGCTCGGTTAACCCGATCGCGCCCGAACGTCATCATCCCGCTGTCGTATTCTCGCGAAATTCGTATTCTATATAAGGAGCCGCACGTCGCCGCCATTTTCACTTGTGCTTTGGAGATGATAGCGAGAGGACGTGGCTGCATTCTCTCAGTTTCTGTGTTCAGTGTGCTGCAAATATCTGTGCTCAGTGTGCTGCAAATATCTGTGCTCAGTGTGCTGCAAATATCTGTGCTCAGTGTGCTGAAAATATCTACGTTCTCTGCCTGAAAAATGCTCCATATCTGTGCTGCATTGTAGTATATAGTAGGAGGACAGTGCAGAATTTTGCTGTGACCACCAGTATATATATAGCAGTACGGTACATTAGTCCACTGCTCTACCTCTGTGTCGTCAAGTATACTATGCATCCATACCTGTGCTGCATTTTAGTTGTGCGCAGTATATAGTAGGAGAACAGTGCAGAATTTTGCTGACCACCAGTATATATATAGCAGTACGGTACAGTTGTCCACTGCTCTACCTCTGTGTCGTCAACTATACTATGCATCCATACCTGTGCAGCATTTTAGTTGTGCGCAGTATATAGTAGGAGGACAGTGCAGAATTTTGCTGACCACCAGTATAAATATAGCAGTACGGTACAGTAGTCCACTGCTCTACCTCTGTGTCGTCAACTATACTATCCATCCATACCTGTGCTGCATTTTAGTTGTGCGCAGTATATAGTAGGAGGACAGTGCAGAATTTTGCTGACCACCAGTATAAATATAGCAGTACGGTACAGTAGTCCACTGCTCTACCTCTGTGTCGTCAACTATACTATGCATCCATACCTGTGCTGCATTTTAGTTGTGCACAGTATATAGTAGGAGGACAGTGCAGAATTTTGCTGTGACCACCAGTATATATATAGCAGTACGGTACAGTAGTCCACTGCTCTACCTCTGTGTCATCAAGTATACTACAAAAGTTCAGTAAAATGACCCAAAAATCAAAATTAAAAGCGTCTGATGAGAAGCGTAAACTTGCCAATATGCCATTTACGACACGGAGTGGCAAGGAACGGCTGAGGCCCTGGCCTATGTTCATGGCTAGTGGTTCAGATTCACATGAGGATGGAAGCACTCATCCTCTCGCCAGAAAACTGCAGTGCCACTCCTAGATGGGCCAGGTGTTTGTGTCGGCCACTTGGGTCGCTTAGCTTAGTCACACAGCTACCTCATTGCACCTCTTTTTTTCTTTGCATCATGTGCTGTTTGGGGACTATTTTTTAAATCTGCCATCCTGTCTGGCACTGCAGTGCCACTCCTAGATGGGCCAAGGGGTTTGTGTCGGCCACTTGGGTTGCTTGGCTTAGCCATCCAGCGACCTTGGTGCACCTCTTTTTTCTTTGCATCATGTGCTGTTTGGGGACTATTTTCTAAATCTGCCATCCTGTCTGGCACTGCAGTGCCACTCCTAGATGGGCCAGGTGTTTGTGTCGGCCACTTGGGTCGCTTAGCTTAGTCACACAGCTACCTCATTGCACCTCTTTTTTTCTTTGCATCATGTGCTGTTTGGGGACTATTTTTTAAATCTGCCATCCTGTCTGGCACTGCAGTGCCACTCCTAGATGGGCCAGGTGTTTGTGTCGGCCACTTGAGTCGCTTAGCTTAGCCATCCAGCGACCTTGGTGCACCTCTTTTTTTCTTTGCATCATGAGCTGTTTGTGGACTATTTTTTAAATCTGCCATCCTGTCTGACACTGCAGTGCCACTCCTAGATGGGCCAGGTGTTTGTGTTGGCCACTTGGGTCGCTTAGCTTAGTCACACAGCTACCTCATTGCACCTCTTTTTTTCTTTGCATCATGTGCTGTTTGGGGACTATTTTTTAAATCTGCCATCCTGTCTGACACTGCAGTGCCACTCCTAGATGGGCCAGGTGTTTGTGACGGCCACTTGGGTCGCTTAGCTTAGTCACACAGCTACCTCATTGCACCTCTTTTTTTTTCTTTGCATCATGTGCTGTTTGGGGACTATTTTTTTAAATCTGCCATCCTGTCTGACACTGCAGTGCCAGTCCTAGATGGGCCAGGTGTTTGTGTCGGCCACTTGGGTCGCTTAGCTTAGCCATCCAGTGACCTCGGTGTAAATTTTAGGACTAAAAATAATATTGTGAGGTGTGAGGTGTTCAGAATAGACTGGAAATGAGTGGAAATTATGGTTATTGAGGTTAATAATACTATGAGATCAAAATGACCCCCAAATTCTATGATTTAAGCTGTTTTTGAGGTGTTTTTTTAAAAAAACACCCGAATCCGACAAAAAATTTTCAGGGAGGTTTTGCCAAAACACGTCCGAATCCAAAACACGGCCGCGGAACCGAATCCAAAACCAAAACACAAAACCCAAAAAATTTCCGGTGCACATCACTAGTATTTACCCTGTACAGAAACAATATAACTCACCCAAATATAACTGTCACTGCACATGTTATATCTGCCCCGCTGTAGTGCACATGGTTTTGCCCAACTGCTAACAAATTTGCTGCTGCGATCAACTCTAAATTACCCCCCTAACTGTTGTTAACTCAAGGTTGAAGGCAGTTGTAGGGCCAGAATTTATCAGTACTAGTAGAGTGATGGTCAATGCCTCTAAACATAAAGAATAGTTACTACTAATTGATAATCTTGATCCAGGTTAGTAATTAAATAGTTGCTGGTCCGATCATAGGGCCTGATTGTACAGTATTGCACAGCGGCTTGGTTGATTGGTTGGTACTTTATCTCTCTCCAATTTCGTTTTGTCCAAACTTTTATAAATTTCCCCATGATCCCTAATCGCAACGTGACCACTGAAAACATCAATCTGTACATAAAACAAATGACTCGGCCCCTTTGAGTTCTAGTATACAGCCGTTTGTTTGAAATGCAATAAGTAGAACATATGAAGTAGTTGGTGAGCCACCGCTGAAATCATCCCTGCACTTGTATTTTCCATCGCATAACCAAACTTTTATTATATCAACTATAAATACGGGTGTAGTATGAGTGGCCGGCGGCCGGGATCCCGGGGGCCAGCATACTAGTGCCGGGAACCCAACCATCGACATACCGTCATCTGGGCAAGTGCTAATGAGCCCCTTGCGGGCACGGTGGCGCAATTTATTCCCCCTCCAGGGGGGTCGTGGACCCCCAAGAGGGAGAATATGTGTCCGCATGCCGGCGGTCGGGATCCCGGCGCCAGATAGCTGGTCACCGGGATCCCGGCCGGTGGCAGACTGAAGACTACCCATAGATACTGTATGCTAGTATTTGCCATTATAAATCATTAAGCAATGTTTGAATGCAATAACGTTATTTTAGTCTGTGCTAACTAAGACATAATGGGGGTCATTCCGACCCGATCATTCGCTGCAGTTTGTCGTAGCGCAGCGATGCATCGCCGCTTTGCAATACGTTTGTATTTGTGCGGGAGGGGGCCGGCACTGACATGCGGGGCAGGATAGTCCTGTGCTGGGTGTCCCCCCACATGTCAGGGAACATGATCGTAGCTGTGCTAAATTTAGCACAGCTACGATCAACTCGGAGTGACCCCCAATAAACTATAGGAAAATGGGATATTTTCTGTAAGTGTATAGGTATTGTGGAATGCCTAGGGTTAACTGGTTACAGTGCTCATGTATGTAAAGGACTCACTTAACACCTGCAGACTTGGCCTGAAGTTCACTGCTCCAGAAGTCATCCACATTCTCAGGCTCGGAGTAGGCCTGTAGACAGGCTCTGAATGGGATCTTAGCACGCACAAGCTCAGGAGGAGGTCTCTTCGCAGTTTCTGCTTCTCTTCTTTTCAATTCATAGGCAATCAGTTCATCTGACATAATAAAAAATACAAGCCATTAATATTGCCAGGTTTTCGTGTGGCCAGATTCATTCCCTGTTATGTGCATCATGGCTCCTATTTACATATTCAGAAATAACATGGACATTATTTTGTTACCTTTATTACTTGCAGCCTCCATGGCCACAGGCAACTGCATAATATAGTCAACTCTCTCCGAATAGCGAACTTTCCTGGATTGGCAACACTGCGTCCGCTCCTCCACCAAAAATCTGAAGACATCATTGGGGTTTTCCAAGCCTATGCTGTTTCTCTACGAATCAAAAGAACATGTTTCACAATGCGGCAATCTGTTTTTCAGTAGTATGAATTATTGTATTTGGGCCTCTGTTTCTGGTCACCTACAGTCTTCCTGCATTATTTGGTTTTAAGCTGGAAAGTTGCATTATAAAAAATGTTTGTCCCAATTACAAGTACTAATCCTGGAACAATGCAGTGATGACCTAGAAAGGATCCGGTCATGTGTGGGAGAAAGAGCTGCGGCCGTGTCCTAATGCTCACGCAGGAGTATTCTGTCCACGTAGGGTTCTATTTACTAAGCCTTGGATGGAGATAAAATCACTGGAGATAAAGTCCCAGCCAATCGGCTCCTAAATGTCATTTTTCAAACACAGCCTGTGGCATGGCAGTTAGGAGCCGATTGGCTGGGACTTTATCTCCAGGGACTTTATCTCCATCCAAGGCTTAGTAAATAGACCCCATAAATAGTCTGCTGTTCTTGACATGCAGAAAGGATGGCCCATCAATGTAGTTTCTTTGTGTGCACATGGAAAATCACAGCCTGAGCAACTATGTCCACCTTTATGTACAGTTTGTTTTAGTGCTTATGGGCCTAAGCAGCTTGGTATGGGGCCGCATTTTACTAAACAGTGCATGCACCATAGCAAACGTATGCACCTCTGTGTATCTCCGGGCGATACCGAGTCAGGTGTATCTCAGCTGCCTGTCTGCATGTGTGAATGGGTGTTCCAGGTGTCAACTAGGCACCTGTGGGAGTGTGGTAGATGTGTAGCCAGAGTCATGTGTATGCGGAGGGTATGATATTTCAGTTGGACTGCTTCCACACAACATAAGGTAGGTATAAGTGACCATATTAACAAACAGAAAACAGTGGGGCAGCACTATGCACAAGGGGTTTGTATAGTCACGCGAACATTCCCTTAACAAAAGCTACTTCCTATCATTTTATATACTGTACTTAATAAATTCTAGCTAGATGCTACTGTAGCATTTATAAGCAACTTCTTTACTCTTTAGAAAGCTTAATACGGTCCCCCCTAAGCAGGTTTATGCAGTGGCCTATGGGCACCCCCTCTCCCCCCCTGGTTTGTTACAAACCGAATACCATTGTATTTTAGGGATGCGGTCAGGATGCTGGCAATCATGTGACCAATGCTGGAATAATGATTCTTAGCCCTAGCCACCGCTACCAGTGACTTAGTTCTTAGCCCTAGCTGCCACCCCTACTATCTTAGCCTTAGCCGCCACCCTAGACGGGTTAGAGTTAGGGTAGGGAACAGGAGATGGGTAAAATAATTAATCCATCCCCTGTCGACATTCTAATTGTCAGGATGCCGGTGTCGGTCATGTGACCACCGGGATCATCTATCACACTCCTATTTTAGCTTTGTTGGACAAATACATTTGTATGCTGCAGGTCAAAACTGCTGATGCTGACATGGTGGCACTGTGGTTGGAGCTAACTGTGGATAAAGGGCAGCATATGACCACTCAGAAGATCATTATAGGTCATTTCATGTAAATAGAAATAGGCATGAGTTTATAATTTTACATATAAATAACTGAAAACGTAGTCTTAACTTTGAATAAACAATATTGCTACGATTTTATTTAGTAAATTCATATCCAATGTATAAGTAATATAGCTTGTTATATGACTAACAGGCCAATACATGCATACATTCAAAAGACAGCGGTAAATTGTGCCTTCTCGATACTTGAGAGCTAGAACAGGAACATGTGCTATGGGGAGTAACAGTGATGCCGCTTTCTCTCTATTCCGCTCATAGATGAAGAGATGGATAGAAGTCATTTTGTGAGACAAATAACTGGTACAGAGAGAACACAATGAACTCATGGAAAATGTCCAGAAATAGTTATTTTTGGATTCAGGCACAGTCCGCAGACACGTTAATTAATTTAATAGAAAATCCGCTTTTCATACCTCTACTAGATTAATAAGGTGCAGGAAAAACTCCTGTGCGTCTTGCTGTCTGTTTGAGGAGAATTCTGGGTGCTCTTTACTTACTAAGGCTTTTATCATTCGAGTTGTAATTCCTTTTGGTTGAGGCTTAAAAGACAGAAGAAGAAAAAAAGGATTATGTATATTTCAAAGATCACAAAATGTCTGAATCCACTGAGGAGAAAAATATAGATATAAAATCAGATTAAAAGCAACATATCTTGTTTTCCCTAAGCCTAGAATAATAATGTTGCACAATTTAGCAAAGCATTGTACATACACACTGGGGACATTGCACTAGGTGACTTGCATTACAGTTACAAATAAGTAAATCCACTGCAGCTAAATTATCTGCTTGATTTAATTGTCATCATTCCTTTTAGCAATATACTATATAGATCTTATAGGGGGTAATTCCAAGTTGATCGCAGCAGGATATTTTTTAGCAGTTGGGCAAAACCATGTGCACTGCAGGGGGGGCAGATATAACATTTGCAGAGAGAATTAGATTTGGGTGGGTTATTTTGTTTCTGTGCAGGGTAAATACTGGCTGCTTTATTTTTACACTGCAATTTAGATTGCAGATTGAACTCACCACACCCAAATCTCTCTCTCTCTGCACATGTTATATCTGTCCCCACCTGCTGTGCACATGGTTTTGCCCAACTGCTAACAAAGTTCCTGCTGCGATCAACTTGGAATTACTCCCATAGTGTAAGATGTTTGCGAAAAGCGCACCACAAATACCTTACTTTTGCACATTTTGTGGTACGCTCACTGCATTTGAAGAATCACGCCTACTCTCCACTCTCAGGAGACTCCTTTGCATATACCACATAAAAGTCCAACCTCCTGCCACTTTACTATCACCACTTCCACTACTGTACATTAGCAAAAGCTCAGCGCAGCCTCATTTATAAGGGTGACGGAGCAAAGGGGCTATCTTTGTTATAGCGAACAATTTTTTATGAAGCCTTTCGATGACATTGCTTTAAGTACACTTGTAAATGCTCTTCTCCAAAATAAGGCACCATACAGGATATGGTATCGGGATCCTGGCACTTGAGATGCCGGCGGTCAAAATACCGACAGTGGCATCCTGATGCACAGAATCCTGACACCTGGAAGGTAAGTAGGCTAACCCTGCCCCCCCTAACTCTAGTATGACTCTAACCCCCCCCCCCCTCACCCCCCACCGGGATCTAACCCTCCTAGGTGGTGCCTAAACCTAACCCCTCCTCCCTACAACCTAAACCTAACCCTCCCACCCTGCCGCCCTTAGTACATCCCACCGAAGGTGTGATTTTTGTGCGTAGGCCACAGAGTGTGTTCTGTATATCACTAACACCGACATCACCAATTTTGCCTCGCGCTCCATAGAGGTATGCACAAATTCCAAAATTAATCTAGAACATAGAATTATCCATTTGTATTGCAATTTATTTGCATTTTATGGGCTTTATTTTTCTCTATACATAAGTGCAAGCATGGAATTTTGAAAGTAATCATACTCAGCTATCTAGAAATAAAGAGGTTAGGCAAACTTGTCCTGCCTCCCACGCTACACAGTCATGTTATCAATACTTGGACATTAATAGCACATGGAGGAGGAGGAGGAGGAGGAGGAGGAGGAAAAAATGAGGAGCTATGCACAGCGTGGAATAACAGTGACCTAGGATGGCCTTACCAAGCATTAGATATTAATGAGACAATATACAGGAGGGGTGCATGAATAAATGTTTACAGTATAAGAAACATAGAACTTAGAACCGCAGAACACATACGGTCACAAAACAAAGTAACCATTCAAAATAAAGATGCTGGTGACGTTGAGCATTAATGAAACCAGATAGAGGAAGGGCTATTTTTGTTTATCTTTCCACTGCCAAGTGGAATTCTTACCCACCCCCCTTCCATGAAAGATCATTCCTGGACACTTTCTCTTAGGCTGACAATCTCAAATATCATACACTAGGAGGCTCATTCCTCTGGGTACCAGAGTTCCTCTCCAGGACAGTTATCATGGGAGGCATGAAATGCCCATCATATGTGGGGCACTGAAATGTCCATCACTTTTGGGGGAGGGAACACACACTCAAATGTCCATTACATTGAGGGGGGTAGGGGGGCTCTAAAATGTACATCTGTTAACAGTAGACAATTCAGGACATTGTCCAGGAGTGTTTAAGTTGCAGAATATATTTGTATGAAAGAATAAAAACTATACATTTAAATAAATCTTTATTAATAATTTATTAATTCTACCTAGAGACAGATTTCTAATAAATATATACCGTATATACTCGAGTATAAGTCAACCCGAATATAAGCCGAGGCACCTAATTTTACCACAAAAACCAGGGAAAAACTAATTGACTCGAGTATAAGCCTAGGGTGGGAAATGCAGCTCTAGCCGTACACAGCTCTCATACTGCCAGATATGCCCCCACAGTGCTAGATATGCCCTCATAGTGCCAGATATGCCCTCATAGTGCCAGATATGCCCCCACAGTGCCAGATATGCCCTCACACTACCAGATATGCCCCCACAGTGCCAGATATTCCCCCACAGTGCCAGATATTCCCCCACAGTGCCAGATATGCCCTCATAGTGCTAGATATGCCCCCACAGTGCCAGATATGCCCCCACAGTGCCAGATATGCCCTCATACTGCCAGATATGCCCCCACAGTGCCAGATATGCCCTCACACTGCCGGATATGCCCCCTCAGTGCCAGATATGCCCTCATACTGCCAGATATTCCCCCACAGTGCCAGATATTCCCCCACAGTGCCAGATATTCCCCCACGGTGCGAGATATGCCCTCATAGTGCCAGATATGCCCTCATAGTGCCAGATATGCCCCCACAGTGAAAGATATGCCCCCACAGTGAAAGATATGCCCTCATAGTACCGGATATGCCCCCTCAGTGCCACATATGCCCCCTACCCCCCAAGTGCCAAATATGCTCCCCCAGTGCCAGGTACAACTTACCCTCCCGCGCTCCCCCGCTGTTTTGTGAAGGAGGGACACGGAGGGCACAGCGCGCGCCTCTCCTGTGTCCCTCCTGCGTCTCCGGCAGGTCTGTTAAATGAAGTGCCGGTTCGTGGGCCAATCAGAGCTCACGAACGGGTACTTCATTTAATAGACCCGCCGGAGACGCAGGAGGGACACAGGGGAGGTGCGCGCTGTGCCCTCCGTGTCCCTCCTTCCCAGGCAGCAGTTACGCCACTTTCCCAGGCAGCAGTTACGGAGCACCACTCGAGTATAAGCCGAGGGGGGGCTTTTTCAGCACAAAAAATGTGCTGAAAAACTCGGCTTATACTCGAGTTTATACGGTAACTCAATACAGTGCAGTAGTTGCATACCTACCAGGTGATCTGATTTAGGTTGAACAGTCTTGATTTCAGGGGACTGTTACTTCCCCCTGGGATGCATAGAAGGCTGAGGATGACTGGTGGATGTTCTCCCTGTGAACAATTGCCAGTAGCACTGTACATTTGTCTCCACAGGAGGGGATGGGTATTGGGGGCAGTCTAGTGCTTCAGAATAGCTAGCCCCTGTGTCCCTCGCCTTACTCTATTTCTCTCCAGCCACTTCCCTGCAACTCTCTCTTATCTCAACTGGAGTTTGACTCTTCTTTAAAACAAAACGTCATGGCATGCTCCCTTTTGGAACATGTGTTCTGGTCCTTCTTGTATACTGTATGTGAGTGTAATATGTTCTGAGGTGCTACACGTCTCGTGTTTTCCACTTGCACATAAGAAAAAAGCTGCAGATCTACATAGTCCAGTAATACAGCTAAAATAGCCATGTCACCTTAATGTTATTTCTTATTATGATGTGCTACAACAATATCAATATCCTACCCATTCCACTACCTGTGCACAATCAGATCGCCATTTGGCTAGCATAAGATGCTGAAATATGTTCTGCCTGATAACACAACTGCTATTTGCTTTTTGCTCAACAAGGAGTTTGGCCTGTCCCCTTATTTGAACAAGTAACTCCTGACGTGCAATTAATGGACTCCTAAGGAGGAAATCACTTAGCTGCGGCACTTACTTACTTAGCTGCGGCAAAACCGGGGGTTTTAGCTCCTGGGTTAAGTGTTCAGAGCTATTCAATGGTTGCCCGCGGCTAACGTACAGTTACCCATGGCTCTTGGGTTAAGTGCACAGTGCTCCACACATACCGCCCGCAGTAAGTCCTGTCTGTCCCCAGAAGCACTAGTTAACACGGATTCAAGAAGAAATCCCAGTTAAGTTCGCCGTCAAGGCTAATAGCGGGCAGTAACTGATTAGCTCTGGGAACTTAATCTGGGAGCTAAAACTCATAGAATGTTTTTAACTAGTTCGTAAGGAGCCAGTGCACTTTAAATTTCTTCACTGGGTGTGCTGGCACCTCCCCTCTATGCCCCCTCCCACAGGCAGTTATAGGTAAAACAGTGCCCGAAGGAGAAAGGACATATATGAGAGACGTAACATGACAACAAACAGTGGTGAGATTTAACACCAGCACACTACGAATATAAAACAACCAGCAACGATGGGAACAATAACAGCAACAGCTGAACAGGTAACCACATAACGGAGAACCTGCAGAAAAGTCAACGCACTGAGGCAGGCGCCCAATATCCCTTATGGACTACGAGAAAAGGATTTACCTGTAGGTAATTAAAATCCTACTTTCTCTAGTATCCATAAGGGATATTGGGGAGACTTAGTACGATGGACACGTACCAAAGCTTCCAGAACGGGCGGGAATGTGCGGAGACTGCTGCAGCACCGCCTGCCCAAACTGGGTATCCTGTTTGGCCATGGTATCAAACTTGTAGAACTTCACAAAGGTGTTCTTCTCCGACCAGGTAGCAGCTCAGCATAGTTGCAAGGCCGAGACTCCTCGGGCAGCCACCAAGGAAGAGCCCACATATCTTGTAGAGTGGGCTTACAGAGACTTAGGAACAGGTAAGACTGCCGATACATAGGCCTGTTGGATAGTAAGCCTAAGCCAACGAGCAATGGACTGCTTCAAAGCAGGACAACCCTTCTTCTGTGCATCATCAAACACGAACAAGGAATCAGTCTTTCTGATCCGAGCCGTGCGCTTGACATAGATCTTCAGGGCCCGCACAGCAACCAATGCCTCCAGAAGAGCAGAAGCATCAGAAATGGATGGAACCACAATAGGTTGATTCCGGAGAAACGCATAGACAACCTTCGGCAGGAACTGCTGCCTAGTCCTGAACTCCGCTCTGTCCTCGTAAAAGACCAAGTATGTACTTTTACATGATAAGGCCCCCAATTCTGAGACACGCCTAGCAGAAGCCAGAGCCAGTAACATCACTGTCTTCCACGTGAGGTACTTGTCTTCTACCGTCATCAGGGGCTCAAACCAGGAGGACTGTAGAAATTCCAATACCACATTCAAATTACAGGGCGCCATAGGCGGCACAAAAGGAGGTTGTGGAGAACCCCTTGCAAGAAGGTCTGAACTTCTGGCAACAGTGCCAATTTCTTCTGGAAGATAATGGATAGAGCTGAAATGTGGACCTTAATGGAACCCAGACGCAATCCCTTATCCACACCAGCCTGCAGGAAACGTAAGAAACGTCCCAAGTGGAACTCTGCAGATGGATAGATGCAAGATACATATCTTCTTCAGATATGAGGATAGTGTTTTGACGTCACAGGTTACCTGGCCTGACCCATGGTAGCAATAACCTATTTGAAAGGCCCTTGTGAGCTAGGATGTTCCGCTCAACCTCCAAGCCGTCAAACGAAGTCGCCGTAAGTCCGGGTAGACGAACCGTCTCTGTTGAAGATCGCTTCTTAGTGGCAGAGGCGAAGGGTCTTCGAGAGACATGTCCAGAAGATCCGCGTACCACGCTCTCCGAGGCCAATCCGGGGCAATCAGAATTGCCTGGACTCCCTGATTTATGATTCGGTTGGGCACCCTTGGGAGCAACGGAATCGGAGGAAACAGGTAGACCAGCCGGTAAGGCCAAGGCGACGTCAGTGCGTCCACTGCCCTCACCTGAGGGTCCCTGGTTCGAGAGCAATACCAGCAAAGCTTCTTGTTGAGACGAGAAGCCGTCAAGTCTATCTGCGGTCAGCCCCACCTGTGGGTGATCTGCTGAAACACTTGAGGGGGGAGTCCTCACTCTCCCGGGTGGAGGTCATGACGACTGAGGAAGTCCGCTTCCCAGTTGTCCACTCACGGAATGAAGATTGCTGACATTGCTCTTGCATTTCTTTCCGCCCAGAGGAGTATCTTTGACACCTATCGCATGCAGGCTCAGCTTTTTGTTACTCCTTGTCCATTGATGTATGCCACTGCTGTGGCGTTGTGCGACTGAACTTGTACGTGATTCGCGAGCAGAGGAGAGGCCTGAAGCAGAGCATTGTAGATCGCCCGAAGTTCCAGAATGTTAATCAGAAGGAGGGCTTTGTGGGCTGACCACCTGCCCTGGAACTGTGCACCTTGGATGACGGCACCCCATCCTCGCATCCGTTGTGAGGAGGATACAATCCTGAATCTCAAAACTCCGGCCTTCCAGGAGATTGGAGAACTACAGCCACCACAGGAGGGAAATCCTGGCCTGAGGTGACAGCCGAATCATCCAGTGCATCTGTAGATGTGATCCGGACCACCTGCTTAGAAGATCCAATTGAAATGTTCTGGCATGGAACCTCCCATATTGGATCGCCTCGTAGGAGGCGACCATCTTTCCCAACAATCTGATACAAAGATGGATGGATACACGAGCAGGTCGGAGCACCATGAGGACCATCTCCTGAAGTGTTCTCACCTTGTCCCCCAGGAGGAACACCTTCTGGGCCACCGTATCCAGTAATATCCCAAAGAACAGGAGCCGCTGAGTCGGCTCCAGGTGGGACTTCTGTAGATTGAGAATCCACCCATGGCGTGACAGAAGTTGGATAGTGTGGTCAATATGGAGCAATAAAAGCTCCTTGGATCTTGGTTTTATCAGGAGATCGTCCAGGCAAGGGACAACATTGACCCCCTGGACCCGGAGTTGAAACATCATCTCCGCCATCACCTTTGTGAATACTCTTGGAGCCGTGGACAGGCCAAAGGGTAGTGCCTGGTACTGGTAGTGATCGTCCAGTAGGGCAAACCTCAGAAAAGCCTGATGAGGTGGCCAAATTGGAATATGAAGGTAGGCATCCTTGATATTCAAGGAAACCAGGAACTCTTGTTCTTCCAGACCCGCAATCACTGCCCTCAGGGATTCCATTTTGAACTTGAAAACCTTTAGGTAAGGATTCAAGGACTTTAGGTTCAAAATGGGCCGTACCGTACCGAGCCGTCCGGCTTTGGAACCACAAACAGGATGGAGTAATAACCCCTGCCTCGTTGTGCTATCGGTACTGGGACAATAACATGGGACTGGACAAACTTTCGGATGGCCTGTTGCATATTCTCCAAAGCTGGTAAGCTTGATTTGAAAAATTGTTGGGGAGGAGCACCAACGAACTCCAGCTTGTAGCTCTGAGAAATGAGGTCCCTGAAGTGATGTACTGTAGTTGGGCTCCCACCTCGAGATCTCCTCGGGGTGGGTGGGCACCGTCATGCTGAGGACTTAGTGGAAGCTGAACTGGTGCTCTGTTCCTGAGAACCGGCGACTGCAGGTCTTTTTGACTTACCTCTGGTGCCTCTATTTGCATTAAAGGCACCTCTGGCCCTAGAACGAAATCTGTTAGACTGAAAGGACTGAACAGACGGCCCTGGGTAGGAACACCTAGGCAACGTGGCGTCAGAGGGGAGAAACGTGGATTTCCCAGCAGTGACTTCTAAAATCCACATATCCAACTCAACCCCAAAGAGCCATTCCCCTGGAAAAGGGAGGGATCCCACACTGCGCTTTGATTCTGTGTCCGCTATCCACTGATGCAACCACAAAGCCCCGCGCAAGGACACTGCCATGGCAGAAGTCCTAGCATTAATATTCCCCATCTCCTTGAGCGAATCACACAGGACGCGTGTAGTGTCCTGAATGTGCCTTAGGAGGGTCACTGTAGTGACCAGAGGCATAGCCCCGGAGAGGCCCTCCTGAATTTAAGTGGCCCATGAAGAATAGAATGGGTCATCCAGCAATCCGCTATGACCAGCCATTGCGATACACCTGCTACAATATAAATAGATTTGAGTGTAGCCTCTATTTTTCTGTCCCCCGGATCTTTTATAGTAAAGGAGCCCAGGGAAGGCAGAACCGCCTGTTTGGACAGTCGAGAGACTGAAACATCAAACTCCGGGGGGTTTTCCCAAAATTTCCTACCTTCAGGCGCAAATAGGAAAGTGAGCAAAAACTTTTTTGACACTTGGAATTTTTTGTCTTGATTTTTCCAGGCTAATTTGAATAAGTCATCTAACTCTGCAGAATCAAGGAAAGTGACATTAGGCTTGTTTTGTGTAAAGAAAAATGACTGCTGTGACGCAGCATCCTCTAGAGGGAGCTTTAACACGTCCTGTATAGCCAGTATGAGTGGTTCAATACCCTGAGCAGAATCGGAATCCCCACTAACGGGATCCAAGTCCTCCCCATCCTCCTGTATTTCCTCATCTGAATCAGAGAGTAGTGCAGGCAAACCACGCTTCTGTGGTGCTGCATGAGAGCGGGGAAGGCTGTATAACATCTGCCCTAGCAGCTAAATCTGCAACAGCCTGTTGTAGTAGCTGAGTTTTCTGTACAATTGCAGTGAGCTGGGATGACATATCTGACATCATAGTCTTAAGAGACCCTAGCCAGGAGGGCTCTGGACCTTCTTCCCCAGCCCCTTCACTGATTTGTGAAAATTGGCTGCATTGTTCACAAGAAACAGAATCAGATAATAATGGAAATAATCTAGTGTGACATACACTGCACAGCTTGTGTTTACCCAAGTTTCACAGTAAGCACAAGAACATACACATACACACAGACAGTAATACTTTTCAAGCCTGCCCTTACTGTATGTGAGAGGAGAGAGAGAGAGAGAGAGAGAGAGAGAGAGACACCAGCACACCCCTAGCTGCACAGTCCGAGTGAGGCTGACAGCTAGCTATATCACAGTAACACTAATAATTTCTGTCCTGTAGAGGACCCAGATAGTGTACAATAGCCGCTCTACCCCTTTGCTACACCCTGTACCAGATTTCCAGCGTGTCTTGTGAGGCAGGAAGCGCTGTGTGTGCTGTCTGTGGCTGTATTAAGCAGAGGAAGGCGCCAAAATGCCTTTTGTCCGCCTCTGAGGTAGCTCCGCCCCCTCCAATGGCGCCAGAACTACAGTGTTCAAGCTGTTTTAAGCCAGTCTACACGGGGGGCTCTAGCGGGTCCCCCCTAAGAGGGTCCCGTATGCCGCGCCCACGATCAGCAGCACCGTGAACCAGGGGACCCCCCTAGCGGGGCCCCCGGTTTGTACTCACCACGGGTGTCACCTTCAGGCATATGTTAGGGGTGTGCGGCGTGCTGCGGTTGTGACAGCCAAGGCGCAGTGCCCCGCTGAACAAGAAGGTGGTCCTGCAGCGGGGAAGCGACTCTGCACCTCGCAAGACCGGTGACCGTCTCCCCCCTAACTCCCACGGTGCAGGTAGGCTGTTGCCCAAACAGCATACCGAAAATAACAAACGTTAAAAAGAAATTGAAGAAAACTCTCTGGAGCTGCAGAGATATGCATCCTCTCCTGAGGGCACTTTTTTCTAAACTGCCTGTGGGAGGAGGCATAGAGGGGAGGAGCCAGCACATCCAGTGAAGAAATTTAAAGTGCACCGGCTCCTTTGGACCCCGTCTATAGTCTATACCCCATCGCACTAAGGGGGTAATTCTGAGTTGATCGCAGCAGCAAGTTTGTTAGCAATTGGGCAAAACCATATGCACTGCAGGTGGGGCAGATATAACATGTGCAGAGAGAGTTAGATTTGGGCGGGTTATTTGTTTCTGTGCAGGGTAATACTGGCTGCTTTATTTTTACACTGCAATTTAGATTTCAGTTTGAACACACCCCACCCAAATCTAACTCTCTCTGCACATGTTATATCTTCCCCCCCTGCAGTGCACATGGGCCCTCATTCCGAGTTGTTCGCTCGTTCTTTTTCATCGCATCGCAGCGATTTTCCACAAACTGCGCATGCGCAATGTTCGCACTGCGGCTGCGCCAAGTAAATTTGCTAAGAAGTTTGGTATTTTACTCACGGCATTACGAGGTTTTTTTCTTCGTTCTGGTGATCGTTGTGTGATTCACAGGAAGTGGGTGTTTCTGGGCGGAAACTGGCAGTTTTCTGGGAGTGTGTAAAAAAACGCTGCCGTTTCTGGGAAAAACGCGGGAGTGGCTGGAGAAACGGGGGAGTGTCTGGGCGAACGCTGGGTGTGTTTGTGACGTCAAACCAGGAACGAAACTGACTGAACTGATCGCAGTGGCAGAGTAAGTGTCGAGCTACTCAGAAACTGCTTAGAAATTTCTATTCGCAATTTTGAGAATCTTTCGTTCGCAATTTTGCTAAGCTACGATTCACTCCCAGTAGGCGGCGGCTTAGCGTGTGCAATGCTGCTAAAAGCAGCTTGCGAGCGAACAACTCGGAATGAGGGCCATGGTTTTGCCCAACTGCTAACAAATTTGCTGCTACTATCAACTCAGAATTAGGCCCTAAGTCTCCCCAATATCCCTTATGGATGCTAGAGAAAATAAGATTTTACTCACCTGTAAATCTATTTCTCGTAGTCCGTAGTGGATGCTGGGGACTCCGTAAGGACCATGGGGAATAGCGGCTCCGCAGGAGACTGGGCACAGCTAAGAAAGATTTAGGACTACCTGGTGTGCACTGGCTCCTCCCACTATGACCCTCCTCCAGACCTCAGTTAGGATACTGTGCCCGGAAGAGCTGACACAATAAGGAAGGATTTTGAATCCCGGGTAAGACTCATACCAGCCACACCAATCACACCGTATAACTCGTGATATGATACCCAGTTAACAGTATGAACATAACAGAGCCTCTCAACAGATGGCTCAACAATAACCCTTTTAGTTAACGATAACTATATACAAGTATTGCAGACAGTCCGCACTTGGGACGGGCGCCCAGCATCCACTACGGACTACGAGAAATAGATTTACCGGTGAGTAAAATCTTATTTTCTCTGACGTCCTAGTGGATGCTGGGGACTCCGTAAGGACCATGGGGATTATACCAAAGCTCCCAAACAGGCGGGAGAGTGCGGATGACTCTGCAGCACCGAATGAGAGAACTCAAGGTCCTCCTCAGCCAGGGTATCAAATTTGTAGAATTTTGCAAACGTGTTTGCCCCTGACCAAGTAGCAGCTCGGCAAAGTTGTATAGCCGAGACCCCTCGGGCAGCCGCCCAAAAAGAGCCCACCTTCCTAGTGGAATGGGCCTTTACCGATTTAGGCTGCGGCAGGCCAGCCGCAGAATGCGCAAGCTGAATTGTGCTACAAATCCAGCGAGCAATAGTCTGCTTAGAAGCAGGTGCACCTAGTTTTTTGGGTGCATACAGGATAAATAGCGAGTCAGTTTTCCTGACTCCAGCCGTCCTGGAAACATAAATTTTCAAGGCCCTGACTACGTCCAGTAACTTGGAGTCCTCCAAGTCCCTAGTAGCCGCAGGCACCATGATAGGTTGGTTCAAGTGAAAAGCTGATACCACCTTAGGAAGAAACTGGGGACGAGTCCTTAATTCTGCCCTATCCATATGGAAAATCAAATAGGGGCTTTTACATGACAAAGCCGCCAATTCTGACACACGCCTAGCCGAAGCCAAGGCCAAAAGCATGGCCACTTTCCACGTGAGATATTTTAAATCCACGGTTTTAAGTGGCTCAAACCAATGTGACTTTAGGAAACCCAACACCACGTTGAGGTCCCACGGTGCCACTGGAGGCACAAAAGGAGGCTGAATATGCAGCACTCCCTTGACAAATGTCTGAACTTCAGGCAGTGAAGCCAGTTCTTTTTGGAAGAAAATCGACAGAGCCGAAATCTGGACTTTAATGGAACCCAGTTTTAGGCCCATAGTCACCCCTGACTGTAGGAAGTGCAGAAATCGACCCAGCTGAAATTCCTCCGTTGGGGCCTTCTTGGCCTCACACCACGCAACATATTTTCGCCATATGCGGTGATAATGTTGTACGGTTACATCTTTTCTAGCTTTAATGAGCGTAGGAATGACTTCCTCCGGAATACCTTTCTCTTTTAGGATCCGGTGTTCAACCGCCATGCCGTCAAACGCAGCCGCGGTAAGTCTTGGAACAGACAGGGCCCCTGCAGCAGCAGGTCCTGTCTGAGCGGCAGAGGCCATGGGTCCTCTGAGATTAATTCTTGGAGTTCCGGGTACCAAGACCTTCTTGGCCAATCCGGAACAATGAGTATAGTTCTTACTCCTCTTTTCCTTATTATCCTCAGTACCTTGGGTATGAGAGGAAGAGGGGGGAACACATAAACCGACCGGTACACCCACGGTGTCACTAGAGCGTCCACAGCTATTGCCTGAGGGTCTCTTGACCTGGCGCAATATTTTTCTAGCTTTTTGTTTAATCGGGACGCCATCATGTCCACCTGTGGCCTTTCCCAATGGTTTACAATCAGTTGGAAGACTTCTGGATGAAGTCCCCACTCTCCCGGGTGGAGGTCGTGCCTGCTGAGGAAGTCTGCTTCCCAGTTGTCCACTCCCGGAATGAACACTGCTGACAGTGCTAACACGTGATTTTCCGCCCATCGGAGAATCCTTGTGGCTTCTGCCATCGCCGTCCTGCTTCTTGTGCCGTCCTGTCGGTTTACATGGGCGACTGCCGTGATGTTGTCTGACTGGATCAGAACCGGCTGGTTTTGAAGCAGGGGCTTTGCCTGACTTAGGGCATTGTAAATGGCCCTTAGTTCCAGAACATTTATGTGTAGGGAAGTCTCCTGACTTGACCAAAGTCCTTGGAAGTTTTTTCCCAGTGTGACTGCCCCCCCAGCCTCGAAGGCTGGCATCCGTGGTCACCAGGACCCAGTCCTGTATGCCGAATCTGCGGCCCTCTTTGAGATGAGCACTCTGCAGCCACCACAGCAGAGACACCCTGGTCCTTGGAGACAGGGTTATCAACCGATGCATTTGAAGATGCGATCCGGACCATTGGTCCAACAGGTCCCACTGAAAGGTTCTGGCATGGAACCTGCCGAATGGAATTGCTTCGTAGGAAGCTACCATCTTTCCCAGGACTCGCGTGCAGTGATGCACCGACACCTGTTTTGGTTTCAGGAGGCCTCTGACTAGAGATGACAGCTCCTTGGCTTTCTCCTCTGGGAGAAACACTTTTTTCTGGACTGTGTCCAGAATCATCCCCAGGAACAGTAGACGTGTCGCAGGAACCAGCTGTGACTTTGGAATATTCAGAATCCAACCGTGCTGGTGTAGCACCTCCTGAGATAGTGCTACTCCGACCAACAACTGCTCTCTGGATCTCGCCTTTATCAGGAGATCGTCCAAGTATGGGATAATTAAAACTCCCTTTTTTCGAACGAGTATCATCATTTCGGCCATTACCTTGGTAAATACCCTCGGTGCCGTAGACAGGCCGAACGGCAACGTCTGGAATTGGTAATGACAATCCTGTACCACAAATCTGAGGTACTCCTGGTGAGGATGGTAAATGGGGACATGCAGGTAAGCATCCTTGATGTCCAGAGATACCATGTAATCCCCCTCTTCCAGGCTTGCAATAACCGCCCTGAGCGATTCCAACTTGAACTTGAATTTTCTTATATATGTGTTCAAGGATTTCAAATTTAAAATGGGTCTCACCGAACCGTCCGGTTTCGGTACCACAAACATTGTGGAATAGTAACCCCGTCCTTGTTGAAGTAGGGGCACCTTGACTATCACCTGCTGGGAATACAGCTTGTGAATTGCCTCTAACACAGCCTCCCTTTCTGAGGGAGTCGTTGGTAAGGCAGATTTGAGGAAACGGCGGGGGGGAGATGTCTCGAATTCCAGCCTGTACCCCTGAGATACCACTTGAAGGATCCAGGGATCTACTTGTGAGCGAGCCCACTGATTGCTGAAGTTTTTGAGACATGCCCCCACCGTACCTGGCACCGCCTGTTGAGCCCCAGCGTCATGCGGCGGACTTAGCAGAGGAAGCGGGGGAGGACTTTTGTTCCTGGGAAGTGGCTGTATGCTGCAGCTTTTTTCCCCTACCTCTGCCTCTGGGCAGAAAGGACGCGCCTCTACCCCGCCTGCTCTTTTGGGGACGAAAGGACTGTACCTGATAATACGGTGCTTTCTTTGGTTGTGAGGGGACATGTGGTAAAAATGCTGACTTCCCAGCCGTTGCTGTGGACACTAGGTCCGAAAGACCATCCCCGAACAACTCCTCACCCTTATAAGGCAAAACTTCCATGTGCCTTTTAGAATCTGCATCACCTGTCCACTGCCGGGTCCATAACCCTCTCCTGGCAGAAATGGACAGTGCACTTATTTTAGATGCCAGCCGGCAAATATCCCTCTGTGCATCTCTTATGTAGAAGACAGCATCTTTAATATGCTCTACGTTTAGCAATATAGTGTCCCTGTCTAGGGTGTCAATGTTTTCTGACAGGGAATCTGACCACGCAGCTGCAGCACTGCACATCCATGCTGAAGCAATAGCTGGTCTCAGTATAATACCAGTGTGCGTATTTATAGCCTTCAGGAGAGCCTCCTGCTTTCTATCAGCAGGTTTCTTTAGGGCGGCCGTATCCGGAGACGGTAGTGCCACCTTTTTTGATAAGCGTGTAAGCGCTTTATCCACCCTAGGGGGTGTTTCCCAACGTGACCTATCCTCTGGCGGGAAAGGGTACGCCATTAGTAACTTTTTAGAAATTACCAATTTTTTATCGGGGGAAGCCCACGCTACTTCACACACCTCATTTAATTCTTCAGAAGGGGGAAAAAATAAGAATTTACTTACCGATAATTCTATTTCTCATAGTCCGTAGTGGATGCTGGGGACTCCGAAAGGACCATGGGGAATAGCGGCTCCGCAGGAGACTGGGCACAAAGTAAAAGCTTTAGGACTAGCTGGTGTGCACTGGCTCCTCCCCCTATGACCCTCCTCCAAGCCTCAGTTAGGATACTGTGCCCGGACGAGCGTACACAATAAGGAAGGATTTTGAATCCCGGGTAAGACTCATTACCAGCCACACCAATCACACCGTACAACTTGTGATCTGAACCCAGTTAACAGCATGATAACAGAAGGAGCCTCTGAAAAGATGGCTCACAACAACAATAACCCGATTTTTGTAACAATAACTATGTACAAGTAATGCAGACAATCCGCACTTGGGATGGGCGCCCAGCATCCACTACGGACTATGAGAAATAGAATTATCGGTAAGTAAATTCTTATTTTCTCTAACGTCCTAGTGGATGCTGGGGACTCCGAAAGGACCATGGGGATTATACCAAAGCTCCCAAACGGGCGGGAGAGTGCGGATGACTCTGCAGCACCGAATGAGAGAACTCCAGGTCCTCCTCAGCCAGGGTATCAAATTTGTAGAATTTAGCAAACGTGTTTGCCCCTGACCAAGTAGCTGCTCGGCAAAGTTGTAAAGCCGAGACCCCTCGGGCAGCCGCCCAAGATGAGCCCACTTTCCGTGTGGAATGGGCTTTTACAGATTTTGGCTGTGGCAGGCCTGCCACAGAATGTGCAAGCTGAATTGTACTACAAATCCAACGAGCAATCGTCTGCTTAGAAGCAGGAGCACCCAGCTTGTTGGGTGCATACAGGATAAACAGCGAGTCAGATTTTCTGACTCCAGCCGTCCTGGAAACATATATTTTCAGGGCCCTGACTACGTCCAGCAACTTGGAATCCTCCAAGTCCCTAGTAGCCGCAGGCACCACAATAGGTTGGTTTAAGTGAAATGCCGAAAACACCTTAGGGAGAAATTGAGGACGAGTCCTCAATTCCGCCCTGTCCGAATGGAAAATCAGATAAGGGCTTTTACAGGATAAAGCCGCCAATTCTAACACGCGCCTGGCCCAGGCCAGGGCCAACAGCATGACCACTTTCCATGTGAGATATTTTAACCCCACAGATTTAAGTGGTTCAAACCAATGTGACTTTTGGAATCCAAAAAAAAAAAAAAAAAAACTACATTGAGATCCCAAGTGCCACTGGAGGCACAAAAGGAGGCTGTATATGCAGTACCCCTTTTACAAACGTCTGAACTTCAGGGACTGAAGCTAGTTCTTTTTGGAAGAAAATTGACAGGGCCGAAATTTGAACCTTAATGGACCCCAATTTCAGGCCCATAGACACTCCTGTTTGCAGGAAATGTAGGAATCGACCCAGTCGAATTTCCACCGTCGGGCCTTACTGGCCTCGCACCACGCAACATATTTTCGCCAATTGCGGTGATAATGTTTTTGCGGTTACATCCTTCCTGGCTTTGATCCGGATAGGGATGACTTCATCCGGAATGCCCTTTTTCCTTCAGGATCCGGCGTTCAACCGCCATGCCGTCAAACGCAGCCGCGGTAAGTCTTGGAACAGACAGGGTCCTTGCTGGAGCAGGTCCCTTCTTAGAGGTAGAGGCCACGGATCCTCCGTGAGCATCTCTTGAAGTTCCGGTTACCGAGTCCTTCTTGGCCAATCCGGAGCCACGAATATAGTGCTTACTCCTCACCATCTTATCAATCTCAGTACCTTGGTTATGAGAGGCAGAGGAGGAAACACATACCCTGACTGGTACACCCACGGTGTTACCAGAGCGTCTACAGCTATTGCCTGAGGGTCCCTGGACCTGGCGCAATACCTGTCGAGTTTTTCCCAACGGTTTATAATCCTGTGGAAGACTTCTGGGTGAAGTCCCCACTCTCCCCGGGTGGAGGTCGTGCTGAGGAAGTCTGCTTCCCAGTTGTCCACTCCCGGAATGAATACTGCTGACAGTGCTATCCCATGATTTTCCGCCCAGCGAAGAATCCTTGCAGCTTCTGTCATTGCCCTTCTGCTTCTTGTGCCACCCTGTCTGTTTACGTGGGTGACTGCCGTGATGTTGTCCGACTGGATCAACACCGGCTGTCCTTGAAGCAAAGGTCTTGCTAAGCTTAGAGCATTGTAAATGTCCCTTAGCTTCAGGATATTTATGTGAAGTGATGTCTCCAGGCTTGACCATAAGTCCTGGATATTCCTTCCCTGTGTGACTGCTCCCCAGCCTCGCAGGCTGGCATCCGTGGTTACCAGGACCCAGTCCTGAATGCCGAATCTGCGGCCCTCTAGAAGATGAGCACTCTGCAACCACCACAGGAGGGACACCCTTGTCCTTGGTGACAGGGTTATCCGCTGATGCATCTGAAGATGCGACCCGGACCATTTGTCCAGCAGGTCCCACTGGAAAGTTCTTGCGTGGAATCTGCCGAATGGGATTGCTTCGTAGGAAGCCCCCATTTTACCCAGAACCCTTGTGCATTGATGCACTGAGACTTGGCTCGGTTTGAGGAGGTTCCTGACTAGCTCGGATAACTCCCTGGCTTTCTCCTCCGGGAGAAACACCTTTTTCTGGACTGTGTCCAGGATCATCCCTAGGAACAGAAGACACGTCGACGGAACCAGCTGCGATTTTGGAATATTGAGAATCCAATCGTGCTGCCGCAACACTATCTGAGATAGTGCTACACCGACCTCCAACTGTTCCCTGGATCTTACCCTTATCAGGGAATCGTCCAAGTAAGGGATAACTAAAATTCCCTTCCTTCGAAGGAACATCATCATTTCGGCCATTACCTTGGTAAAGACCCGGGGTGCCGTGGACCATCCCTACGGCAGCGTCTGAACTGATAGTGACAGTTCTGTACCATAAACCTGAGGTACCCTTGGTGAGAAGGGTAAATTTTGACATGAAGGTAAGCATCCTTGATGTCCCGAGACATCATGTAGTCCCCTTCTTCCAGGTTCGCAATCACTGCTCTGAGTGACTCAATCTTGAATTTGAACCTCTGTATGTAAGTGTTCAAAGATTTTAGATTTTAGAATCGGTCTCACCGAGCCGTCTGGCTTCGGTACCACAATAGTGTGGAATAATACCCCGTTCCCTGTTGCAGGAGGGGTACCTTGATTATCACCTGCTGGGAATACAGCTTGTGAATGGCTTCCAAAACTGCCTCCCTGTCAGAGGGAGACGTCGGTAAAGTCGACTTTTGGAAACGGCGAGGGGGAGACGTCTCGAATTCCAATATGTACCCCTGAGATATTACCTGAAGGATCCAGGGGTCTACTTGCGAGTGAGCCCACTGCGCACTGAAATTCATTGAGAACGGGCCCCCACCGTGCCTGAGCTTGTAAAGCCCTAGCGTCATACTGAGGGCTTGGCAGAGGCTGGAAAGGGTTTCTGTTCCTGGGAACTGGCTGATCTCTGCAGCCTTTTTCCTCTCCCTCTGTCACGAGCAGAAAAGAGGAACCTTTTGTCCGCTTGCCAACAAAGGACTGCGCCTGATAATACGGCGTCTTATTTTGAGAGGCGACCTGGGGTACAAACGTGGATTTCCCAGCTGTTGCCGTGGCCACCAGGTCTAAAAGACCGACCCCAAATGTCCCCTTTCAAAGGCAATACTTCCAAATGGCGTTTGGAATCCGCATCACCTGACCATTTTACTGGTAGAATTGGACAACGCACTTATACTTGATGCCAGTCGGCAATTATTCCGCTGTGCATCATGCATATATAGAAATGCATCTTTTAAATGCTCTATAGGCAATAATATACGATCCTTATCTAGGATATCAATATTTCCAGTCAGGGAATCCGACCATGCCAACCCAGCACTGCACCTCCAGGCTGAGGCGATAGCTGGTCGCAGTATAACACCAGTATGTGTGTAAATACCTTTTTTTGGATACCCTCCTGCTTTCTATCAGCAGGATCCTTAAGGGCGGCCATCTCATGAGAGGGTAGAGCCCTTGTTCTTACAAGCGTGTGAGCGCCTTATCCCCCCTAGGGGGTGTTTCCCAATGCATCCTAACCTCTGGCGGGAAAGGGTATGCAGCCAATACTTTTTAAGAAATTATTAATTGTTATCGGGGGGAAACCCACGCATCATCACACATTTTATTTCTCAGATTCAGGAAAACTACAGGTAGTTTTTCCCTCACCGAACATAATACCCCTTTTTTGGTGGTACTCGTATTATCAGAAATGTATAAAACATTTTCCATTGTCTCAATCATGTAACGTGTGGCCCTACTGGAAATCACGGTTGTCTCTTCACCGTCGACACAGGAGTCAGTATCCGTGTCGGCGTCTGTATCTGCCATCTGCCTGACGGCCTATGAGACGTCTGGACAGGCACAAGCTGAGTAGCCAGCTGTCTCATGTCAACCACTGTTTTTTTATATAGAGCTGACACTGTCACGTAATTTTCAACAGTACATCCACTCAGGTGTCGACCCCCTAGGGGGTGACATCACTGTTACAGACACTCTGCTCCGCCTCCACATCATTTTCCTCCTCATACATGTCGACACACACGTACCGACACCCAGCACACACACAGGGAATGCTCTGATAGAGGACAGGACCCCACTAGCCCTTTGGGGAGACAGAGGGAGAGTTTGCCAGCACACACCAGAGCGCTATATATGTATAGGGATAACCTTACAATAAGTGTCTATCCCTTATAGCTGCTTATATCTGTTATTTTGCCAAATAAGTGCCCCCCTCTCTTTTTTACCCTGTTTCTGTAGTTGCAGGATGCAGGGGAGATTCTGGGAGCCTTCCTACCAGCGGAGCTGTGTGGGAAAAATGGCGCTGTGTGCTGAGGAGATAGGCCCCGCCCCCTTCACGGCGGGCTCTTCTCCCGCTTTTTACTGGAAAACTGGCAGGGGTTAAATACATCCATATAGCCCAGGAGCTATATGTGATGTATTTTTCGCCAACTAAGGTAAATTCATTGCTTCCCAGGACGCCCCCCCCCCAGCGTCCTGCACCCTCAGTGACCGGAGTGTGAAGTGTGCTGAGAGCAATGGCGCACAGCTGCAGTGCTGTGCGCTACCTTATGAAGACAGGAAAGTCTTCTGCCGCCGATTTATGGACCTCTTCTTGCTTCAGCATCTGTAAGGGGGCCGGCGGCGCGGCTCCGGGACCCATCCATGGCTGGGCCTGTGATCGTCCCTCTGGAGCTAATGTCCAGTAGCCTAAGAAACCCAATCCACTCTGCACGCAGGTGAGTTCGTTTCTCTCCCCTAAGTCCCTCGATGCAGTGAGCCTGTTGCCAGCAGGTCTCACTGAAAATAAAAAACCTATTTAAACTTTTACTCTAAGCAGCTCAGGAGAGCCACCTAGATTGCACCCTTCTCGTTCGGGCACAAAATCTAACTGAGGCTTGGAGGAGGGTCATAGGGGGAGGAGCCAGTGCACACCAGCTAGTCCTAAAGCTTTTACTTTGTGCCCAGTCTCCTGCGGAGCCGCTATTCCCCATGGTCCTTTCGGAGTCCCCAGCATCCACTAGGACGTTAGAGAAACTACTGGTAGTTTTTTCTCCCCAAACATAATACCCTTTTTTGTGGTACCTGGGGTCACATCAGAAATGTGTAAAACATTTTTCATTTCCTCAATCATATAACGAGTGGCCCTATTGGACATTACATTAGTCTCTTCGTCGTCGACACTGGTATCAGTATCCGTGTTGACATCTGTGTCTGCCATCTGAGGTAGCGGGCGTTTTAGAGCCCCTGATGGCCTTTGAGACGTCTGGGCAGGCACGGGCTGAGAAGCCGGCTGCCCCGCATTTGGCATGTCGTCAAATTTTTTATGTAAGGAGTCGACACTTTTGCGTAATTCCTTCCACAAGTCCATCCACTCTGGTGTCTGCCCCGCAGGGGGTGACAACACATTTATAGGCACCTGCTCCTCCTCCACATAAGCCTCCTCATCAAACATGTCGACACAGCCGTACCGACACACCGCACACACACAGGGAATGCTCTGACAGAAGACAGGACCCCACAAAGCCCTTTGGGGAGACAGAGAGAGAGTATGCCAGCACACACCAGAGCGCTATATAATACAGGGATTAACTAATTTATATCCCCTTATAGCTGCTATATGTATATTGCGCCTAAATTTAGTGCCCCCCCCTCTCTTTTTTACCCTTTCTGTAGTGTAGACTGCAGGGGAGAGCCAGGGAGCTTCCTTCCAGCGGAGCTGTGAGGGAGAAATGGCGCCAGTGTGCTGAGGGAGATAGCTCCGCCCCTTTTGCGGCTGACTTTTCTCCCGCTTTTTAATGGATTCTGGCAGGGGTATTTATCACATATATAGCCTCTGGGGCTATATATTGTGATATATTTGCCAGCCAAGGTGTTTTTATTGCTGCTCAGGGCGCCCCCCCCCAGCGCCCTGCACCCTCAGTGACCGGAGTGTGAAGTGTGTATGAGGAGCAATGGCGCACAGCTGCAGTGCTGTGCGCTACCTTGGTGAAGACTGATGTCTTCTGCCGCCGATTTTCCGGACTCTTCTTGCTTCTGGCTCTGTAAGGGGGCCGGCGGCGCGGCTCTGGGACCGAACATCTATGGCCCGTTCCATGCGGTCGATCCCTTTGGAGCTAATGGTGTCCAGTAGCCTAAGAAGCCCAAGCTACCACCAGTTAGGTAGGTTCGCTTCTTCTCCCCTTAGTCCCTCGCTGCAGTGAGTCTGTTGCCAGCAGATCTCACTGTAAAATAAAAAACCTAAAATATACTTTCTCTCTAGGAGCTCAGGAGAGCCCCTAGTGTGCATCCAGCTCAGCCGGGCACAGGATTCTAACTGAGGTCTGGAGGAGGGTCATAGTGGGAGGAGCCAGTGCACACCAGGTAGTCCTAAATCTTTCTTAGCTGTGCCCAGTCTCCTGCGGAGCCGCTATTCCCCATGGTCCTTACGGAGTCCCCAGCATCCACTAGGACGTCAGAGAAATAGTTGTTAGATTCAGATTGACATACATTGTATATGCAATTGAATAAAAAAGGGAAAACCAACAGAGAACAAGCAGAAGGTGGAAATATCAGCAGAAGTGGATATAAGAAAGTAACACACAACGAGCTTACACAGCTACAACAGACTAATCACAAGAGTAAGAAAAAATTAGACTGGTACATTTCTTGCCAATGTATAGCTAAACAGCTACGAAGTCTAATCTAGAAATATGATCATATAATGGTTGTGGGGAATGTACATCTCACATTCCAAAAGTAAATTCAGCCCTTAACTAATGTATTCTTTTTAAGACATATTTTGTATGTTTTTGACATTGGAATAATGTTGAATTATAATGGGTTATGACCTTCTTGATGTTTACTTTTGCCTCTCGCTGGCCATAAATAAGAACACAATGCAAGCAAGATTTGATTGATATTTGCACCTGCCATATATTATTAAAACATGTTCTACCTTTGGCAATTCTCAGATTAAATACCTTGTGCTCTTCTTTCATCACCTGCTCTATCAGCTCACATTTCGCTGGAAACTTGGAGTACTTTCCGGAGAGTAGGCCATGTCCCAGTTTGGCCCTATCAGAGATCAGAGAGAAATGAGAGTCCTTTAGCCATTGGGATTAGACCAGAGACAGCTACTGTATGCCGCACAAGGCGTGCAGCCACGATCCACTATTTGCAAACAAGTATTGTGCCAAGAATGAATAAAGTACTTACATTTCCATTTTAACATTAGTATTTTGCCTATCTTCTCAATTTACTATTCATGTTATTAACATATTTACTTTGTAGACAAAGTAAAATAAGGAAGAGTAAGTTGATAAGTATACTGTATTAAACCCAGGGACGTGCGGTGAGGTAAATATCTGGCTAGTACCAGAGCCAGATTTACACACAATATATGAGCAGAAGTGTTCATGTGGGCATTATATAAAGGTGCAGCAGTACATACTACTGGAAACTTGTTGTCAGAGATGTGCAGCTTGGCATTCCCGATATTGGTACATCTGTCAGCCTGTTAGGGATGCGGGATACATAATATTTCCGGCTATGTCCCCAAAAATGGGTGTTTTCGGGGATACAACCACAAATATTGTTTGATAAATGGGCTCCAATGTACAGACGCCGGGAGTGCACGCCTGCGACTATGCAGGGGGAGATAACGCTGGCTCCATCTGTACAGTATCTTTGATGGACTGTTAAATAGCACAGCTACAGCAGTATTACTTGTGACCAGTAGGTGGCAATACAGAACCTTTTATTCTTCAATAACCTTTAGCACAGTAGGAATAGTTTACAAACTTTACAGGAAAGTCTACATGTGCAGTATATCCAATAACAATCGATAAGCAAACAGCTCTGGTTCATCTAATGCACATTAGACAATGAAAGCAAATGTCTGGCTGACATGGAATTTTGCACATGTGCATTTCATTACAACACCCTTCAACTTGTAGACTAGTACTCACACTCAGGTAACATGATGTAAACAAAGAAAAAAAAAGCTCTCATTTCTACTAACTTTTTTCAATATATGTTCTATACACTAAGAACCTTATGCACAGATTTCTGTTTAACCTGAAATTAAAGTATTACATTAAGAAACCTCAAAACATGCAATTATTCCACCATTTATTTTACTTCAATTAGCTAGAAACTGTATCTACAGTAAGGGGATGAATTAATGTGCGGACTGATTCTATTAATGTTGCTCAATGTATTAAAACTACAGGATAACTAAATGATCATATTTGTAATTTAATGGTTTGTCTGCCTTAACATGACAAACAATGTAGATATACTCAGGAGCGTAAGTTCATACCAGATTCCCAGAGGCGAAATAGAAGGTGGCACCCCCCAGTGGCTCCGCTTACACATGTGCTGCCACCTGTCAGCACATGAGCAGTAGCACAGCTGAGGGGGCAAAGAAGAAAGTAATGTGATCGCATTATTTCTCAGTGGTCACCGGGACTGGCTCCTATTGGAGTTCCTATCCCAGCAACTCACCAATGGTGCATACAGTATGGAAGAATAAAGATTCCTTACTGCAACTACTTGCAGCAATAAGGAATCTTTATTTTTCGGTAATCGCTGAAAATTATAATATATAGGACCCTGAGGGTGGTTTTATCAAAGCTCTGAGATTTCTCTCCAAGGTTTGATAAATACCCCCTAAAAGTTTTATTTAGACAATTAGTGATCTTCTGTAAAACATCTTCTGCTCTCCTTTCTTTCTTCATATAAAACACAACAGCAGAGCTGTAGCTCACTATGGGCCCAATTCAGACCTGATCGTAGCAGCAAATTTGTTAGCAGAACCATGGGGGTCATTCCGAGTTGTTCGCTCTGTAAATTTCTTCGCATCGCAGCGATTTTCCGCTTAGTGCGCATGCGCAATGTCCGCACTGCGACTGCGCCAAGTAAATTTGCTATGCAGTTAGGAATTTTACTCACGGTTTTTTCTTCGTTCTGGTGATCGTAATGTGATTGACAGGAAGTGGGTGTTTCTGGGCGGAAACTGGCCGTTTTATGGGTGTGTGTGAAAAAACGCTACCGTTTCTGGGAAAAACGCGGGAGTGGCTGGAGAAACGGAGGAGTGTCTGGGTGAACGCTGGGTGTGTTTGTGACGTCAAACCAGGAACGACAAGCACTGAACTGATCGCAGATGCCGAGTAAGTCTCGAGTTACTCAGAAACTGCACAGAGATGTCTTATCGCAAAATTGCGAATCTTTCGTTCGCAATTTTAAGAAGCTAAGATTCACTCCCAGTAGGCGGCGGCTTGCGAGCGAACAACTCGGAATGACCCCCCATGTGCACTGCAGGAGGGGGGGGGGGGCAGATATAACATGTGCAGAGAGAGTTGGATTTGGGTGTGTTATATTGTTTCTGTGCAGGGTAAATACTGGCTGCTTTATTTTTACCCTGCAATTTAGATTTCAGTTTTAACACGCCCCGCCCAAGTCCAACTCTGGGTCTACTGAACATCTTGATAATTCTATGACAAATACAATCTGTAGAATTAACAGAAAGTAGCTTATTCAGTTTTAGATCAAAATCGGTATTCAAATGGTTAAGACTTCCTCGAAATTGCAGACACTGGGACTGGGGCATAGTTGGCCACAACATTAGTGCAATTTCTACTGAACACAGCAGCTTGTGCTGGGCTGGGGAGGGTGGCTGCAGCCACTGAGCAGCAGCAGTCTCCTCACTCTCTCCCACTGCATGATGTGCCACTGCAGCTGTGCTGCTATACAGTGTGCAGCAGTAGTAGGCAGGTGATAAGTGTAACTGAGGGGGATCACAGTGATCACTCTTTGCCCACTATGTTGGACATGTCCATTCAAGATATGCTACGCCAGTTGACATAGTCCTCACTCTGCATCAGTCCCGCTAAATACAAATGACGTCTGGATTCCAAGACAATATATGTCAGTAACAACTAACTGAACAGGAACTTACATTTGTGTGTTGAAGTCTTGTGTTGGGTCCAGAGGAGCATAGTCAAATATTCGTGTGAGGTTCCCTACATAACTGGAATAGAAAATATTACTACTATGAGATAAAAGTAAAACACGTTCTATGTTTGTTTTCTTAATACCATCTGATATAACATACTGTAAGTGAAGAATAGTGACTGGATAATACATATTGAGATCTACTTTTATAACACTATACTGGATGTGCACCACTGATTCATATCTAAAATAGCAGCACCAGGTTTCTATGAATTGTGTGTCCTTGACAACTGGATTAAAAACAAAACCAATGGCTTGAAGTTGTGCAAATTTATCTCAATGCATACAGCTGGAACGCTGTAAGTGGGAATTAACTACAATGTGGTGCACCTCAGTAGCTGCAATAAAGTCTACCCTATCTGTACGTGCTGGTGCAATACCATTATATTATTAAACTTGGTCTCCTCCATTATTCAGATATGAATTCTTACAGGTTTCTACTAAGCTGGGAAGTAACAGTACAGACAAGCGTTCTACAAGAAGCAAGCTTTGTGTTTTTACTGCTTTTTCATATATTAATAGTAAAAACATTACCTTACTTCTCAATTAGGTGCATTAGAGCATAGGCAGCTCCTTAATTAGTGATAGAAGAGATTTGGTGGAGATGTACTAAGCAGTGAAAAGAGTTGAGAAGTGAGCCAGTGAAGAAGTTGCCCATGGCAACCTATCAGCTGCTCTGTATAATTTTATAAAACGCAAAATATAAATTTTACTTCAATGCTGATTGGTTGCCATGGGCAACTTCTCCACTGGCTCACTTCTCCACTCTTTTCACTGCTTAGTACATCTCCCTCTAGATCACTGATATCTATAACTACGGGTAGTTACTGCTATAAGAGGAGACAAAAATAAATAAGGACATCCTTGACCTTTTTTCTTATTAAAAATAGGATTTTGGTACCTACCCGTAAATCCTTTTCTCGTAGTCCGTAGAGGATGCTGGGGTCCACATTAGTACCATGGGGTATAGACAGGTCCACCAGGAGCCATTGGCACTTTAAGAGTTTGAGAGTGTGCGCTGGCTTCTCCCTCTATGTCCCTCCTACCAGACTCAGTCTAGAAACTGTGCCCGAGGAGACGACATACTTCGAGAGAAGGACTTAACACAGATAGTGGTGAGATTCATACCAGCTCACACATACAAGGCACGTCAAGACAACTAGCTTGATCTACTCAGCAACAGCTGAAACATTACTTACCAAGTATCAATGCAGTACTCAACTAAAACAAAGTTGAACTGAACCAAATAACAATTGCAGGAAAACGAAGCGCTGGGCGGGCGCCCAGGATCCTCTACGGACTATGAGAAAAGGATTTACCGGTAGGTACCAAAATCCTATTTTCTCTTACGCTCTAGAGGATGCTGGGGTCCACATTAGTACCATGGGGATGTACCCCGGGCAGCCGTCCAGGAAGACCCCACCTTACGAGTAGAGTGGGCCTTAACAGATCTTGGACATGGCAGTCCTGACGTAAAGTAAGCGTACTGGATAGTGAACCAAATCCAGCGAGAAATAGTCTGCTTAGAAGCAGGACACCAAATTTTCTTGGGATCATATAGGACAAACAGAGAGTCCGACTTCCTGTGACGAGAAGTTCTTGTGACATATATCTTCAGAGCCCTCACAACATCCAAGGACTTTGAAGTAATTGAGGAGTAGCCACTGGCATCAAAATAGGTTGGTTGATATGAAATGCCGACACAACCTTCGTAAGAAACTGCTGACGAGTCCGGAGCTCAGCTCTATCTTCGTGGAAGATCAAGTAAGGGCTTTTACAGGATAAAGCCCCTAGCTCGGAGACACGTCTAGCAGAAGCTAAGGCCAACAAAGTGACCACCTTCCATGTAAGAAATTCGAGCTCTACCTACTGTAGAGGCTCAAACCAATCCGACTGGAGGAACTGCAACACCACGTTAAGGTCCCATGGCGCCGTAGGCGGTACAAAGGGAGGTTGGATATGCAGAACTTCCTTCAAAAAGGTCTGAACCTCAGGGAGGGCAGACAATTGTTTCTGAAAGAAAATGGATAGGGCTGAAATCTGGACCTTCACAGATCCCAAACTCAGACCCATATCCACTCCTGCTTGCAGGAAGAGGAGGAAACATCCTAGTTGAAATTCCACCACAGGAAACTTCTTGGACTCACACCAAGAAACATATTTCTTCCAAATACGATGGTAATGTCTTGACGTTACCCCTTTCCTAGCCTGTATGAGGGTAGGAATATCTTTCTTCGGAATACCCTTCCGAGTAAGAATCAGGCGCTCAACTTCCATGCCGTCAAACGTAGCTGCAGTAAGTCTTGATAGGCGAACGACCCCTGCTGCAGCAGGTCCTCCTGAAGAGGAAGAGGCCTCGGCTCTTCTTGCAGTAGATTCAGAAGGTCCGCATACCAAGCCCTTCTTGGCCAATCTGGGGCAATGAGGATCGCTTGAACCCTTGTTCTCCTTACGAGCTTTAGGATTCTTGGGATGAGTGGAAGTGGAGGAAACACGTACACTGACCAGAACACCCACGGAGACACCAGGGCATCCACTGCCACTGCCTGTGGGTCCCTCGACCTGGAACAATAACGCCAAAGCTTTTTGTTGAGACAAGAGGCCATCATGTCTATTTGGGGCAATCCCCAAAGATCTGTTATTTCCTTGAAAACCTCCGGATGGAGTCCCCACTCTCATGGACGGAGATCGTGTCTGCTGAGGAAGTCTGATTCCCAGTTGTCTATTCCCGGAATGAAGATGGCTGACAACGCCAATGCGTGTTTTTCTGTTCAGAGGAGTATTCTTGTCACCTCTGACATTGTCGCTCTGCTCTTCGTTCCGCCTTGTCGGTTTATGTAAGCCACTGTTGTTACGTTGTCCGACTGCACTTGAATGGCCAGATTTCTTAGAAGATGGGCCGCCTGAAGACCATTGTAGACAGCTCTTAGTTCCAGGATGTTGATGGGCAGGCCGGCTTCCAGGCTTGACCACCGTCCTTGGAAGGTTACTCCTTGAGTGACTACTCCCCAGCCCCGGAGGCTCGCATCCGTTGTTAGCAGGACCCAGTCCTGAATCCCGAACCTGCGGCCTTCTAGGAGGTGAGGCAATTGGAGCCACCAGAGGAGAGAAATCCTTGCCCTTGGCGACAGACGAATTCTCTGATGCATGTGGAGGTGAGATCCCGACCACTTGTCCAGGAGATCCAGTTGGAAGGGCCGAGCATGGAACCTCCCGTACTGGAAAGCCTCGTAGGAGGCCACCATCTTTCCCAATAGACGAATGCATTGATGAACAGACACCCGGGGTGGCTTCAAGACATCCCGGACCATGGATTGGATCACCAATGCCTTGTCCCGCGGAAGAAACACCCGCTGCACTTCCGTATCCAGGATCATTCCCAGAAATGACAATCTCTGGGTTGGTTCCAAATGTGACTTAGGAAAATTCAGAATCCACCCGTGACTCTGGAGCAGTCGCATTGTGAGAACAATGGACTGCAGCAGCTTCTCCTTGGACGCTGCCTTTATCAGGAGATCCTCCAGATAAGGAATGATGTTCACACCCTGCTTGCGGAGGAGAATCATCATTTCCGCCATCACCTTGGTAAACACCCTTGGTGCTGTGGAGAGGCCGAATGGCAGGGCCTGGAACTGAAAATGACAGTCCAGCAATGCGAAGCGGAGATAAGCCTGATGCGGCAGCCAAATCGGAATGTGAAGGTACGCATCCTTGATATCCAGTGATACCAGGAATACCCCCTCTTCCAGACCTGATATCACCGCCCTGAGAGACTCCATCTTGAACTTGAACTCCTTTAGAAAGGCGTTCAATGATTTTAGGTTCAGAATGGGCCTGACCAAACCCTCCGGTTTCGGTACCACGAAAAGGTTCAAATAGTAACCCTTTGTCAGCATGTGAGGTGGTACCGGCACAATGGCACAATGACCTGTGCCTCCACCAGCTTTTGGACAGCGTCTTGAAGCACTGTGCTGTCCCCCAACAAAGTTGGCAAGTCCGACTTGAAAAAACGATGAGGAGGGAGACTTTGAAATTTCAGCCTATAGCCCTGAGACACAATATCTACTACCCAGGGATCCAGGCCGGACGATACCCAGACATGCCCGAACTGTCTGAGTCTCGCTCCCACAGGCCCCACCTCCGGGCCGTGTCATCCACCGTTATGCGGAGGACTTTGGGGTACCTGAAGCAGGCTTTTGTTCCTGGGAACCTCCAGCGGCAGGTTTCTTGGACTTAACCTTACCTCCCCTAAAGAAGGTATTGGATGATCTGGCCTTTCTAGGCTTGTTGGGCCGAAAGGACTGCTGCGCAGCTGCGGAGAAGAATTTCTTCGGAGCAGGTGCTGCTGAGGGAAGAAACTGAGACTTACCCGCTGTAGCCGTGGATATCCACCCATCTAGAGCTTACCCAAAGAGAGCCTGACCTGTATAGGGTAGCGACTCCACACTTCTCCTGGATTCCGTGTCGGCCGACCACTGGCGGAGCCACAGTCCCCGACGAGCTGAAACAGACATTGAAGAAATTCCCGCAGCTATGGAACCCAGGTCCTTCATGGATTCTACCATAAAACCAGCAGAATCATGAATGGTGCGTAAATACAATGCAACGTCATCCCTATCCATCGTATCCAAATCCTCAATTAAGGCAGCCGACCACTTCACTATTGCCTTTCCTATCCATGCACTAGCAATAGTGGGACGTAATATGGCCCCCGAAGCAGTGTACATTGATTTAAGTGCATTATCAATTTTCCTAACTGCCGGCTCCTTTAAGGCGGTAGATCCTGGAACAGGTAAAACCACCTTCTTTGAGAGTCTGGACACAGATGCGTCAACAATCGGCGGGTTTTCCCATTTTTTCCTATCCTCCTCAGGGCAAGGAAAAGCCACTAGAATCCTCTTAGGGATCTGAAACTTCTTTTCAGGGTTTACCCATGCTTTTTCAAATATAGCATTCAGCTCTTTTGACGCACGGAAGGTTAGAGAGGCTTTCTTATTTTCTGTGAAAAAAGCCTCCTCAACCTGCTCAGGTGTGGTATCATTAACATTTAACACATCCCTGATAGCCTCTATCAACAATTGCACCCCCTTTGCAAGAGATGCGGACCCCGCAACACATCCCCATCACCATCTGTAGTGTCAGAGTCGGTAGCCGTGTCGTCTTGTGTTACCTGCACAAGCGCACGTTTGTGGGGGTATACAGCGGGGTGCCCTGAGGTAACAGACAAGGGCCATACAGACAAAAACTGGTTAGATAATAGGGAGCAGCGCGTTGTGGTTAATGAATCTTTTTCAACTTGGACTGAAGTGCTAAGTGGTGTGTTGCAAGGCTCAGTATTAGGACCGCTATTGTTCAATATTTTCATTAACGACCTAACAGAAGGTCTAGAGAGCATGGTGTCAATTTTTGCAGATGATACCAAATTGTGTAAAGTTATAAATGCGGAGGGGGATGCTGAGTTGCTTCAGAACGACTTAGGTAAATTAGAAGCTTGGGCAGCGAAATGGAGAATGCGCTTCAATACAGACAAGTGTAAGGTAATGCACTGTAGTAACAAGAACAAAAATAACACCGACCTACTAAATGGGGTAAAATTAGGGGATTCTGAACTGGAAAAAGACTTAAGTGTCCTCATAGATAGCAAACTAAGCAGTAGTACCCAAAGTAGGACTGCAGCAAAGAAGGCTAATAAGATATTAGCATGCATAAAACGGGGAATTGATGCTAGGGACGAGAGTATTATACTCCCGTTATATAAATCACTTGTGAGGCCACACCTTGAATACTGTGTACAATACTGGGCACCTTACTACAAAAAGGATATCCTGGAGCTAGAAAAGGTTCAAAGGCGGGCGACCAAACTAATTAAGGGTATGGAGACACTGGAATACGGGGAAAGGCTTGCAAGACTAGGCATGTTTACACTGGAAAAGAGGAGATTAAGAGGGGACATGATCAACATTTACAAATATATAAGGGGACATTATACAGATCTTGCGCAGGACCTGTTTTTGGTTAGATCAACACAGAGAACTCGTGGACACTCGCTCAGGTTAGAGGAAAGGAGATTCCGCACAATACGGCGTAAAGGCTTTTTTACGGTAAGGACGATACGTGTTTGGAATTCCCTGCCTGAGGGAATTGTAATGGCGGACTCAGTCAACATCTTTAAGAATGGGTTAGATAAATTCCTAATGGATAAGGATATCCAGGGTTACGGGGCATAGTCACGCACTATGGTTATTATAAAAAAGAGGGGTAAAACGTAACGGTAGTCATCAACTTCAGTCAAAATTTTCTACAAAATAATCGTGCATAGGAGACCACAAATAGGTTGAACTCGATGGACGATTGTCTTTTTTCAACCTTAGATACTATGTTACTATGTTACATAGAGGTCTGCAATACCTGGGTTGCAGATTCAGTACTGGCAACCCTGTCAGAAATCTAAGAAATCCAAGTCTTGATAGAGGAAAACCACTCTGGTTCCCTTGCTGGAATCTGTGCTAAACCAGTGCTAACCTGATTACATGGAATGGTATCATCCTGGGAGGATAAATCCTCTGCAGCATTTGACACTGTGTCCCTGGACATTGCTACAGGTGACCACAGAGTTTCCCCCCCAAGAATGGCAAGAGAGAGACAGATTGGAGCCAACCCACACCAGCGCTTTTAGTAAGGAGAAAAACCCCTTATCAGCGCTGACTTGTGCTCCTTAATAGGACACACAGTCAAGTAACAGCCTCCTCTCCCTTCTACAACACCTTGGTACCGTATACAGTAAGCTGGAGTTGCTGTGGAGGGACCAGTATCTTCCTTTCAGCTTTGCTTGCAGGAAAATGGCACTGGAACGCTGCAGGGTCCGCTCTAAGGAGAAGCTCCGTCCCCTTAATGGCGCTGTCTTCCCGCTCTTCCAAAGTTTAAACTGACCTGAGGAGTTTTGCTGGCTGAGATCCCTAAACCCTGACAGGCTTGCTGACCAGTGTAGGGGGTAAGCGCTGGCCCATGGCGCCCCTCACAGCGCCGCACTGTGTGCCTCTGGTACCGTCCCAGAGCGCGGATAATACCGCGCTCCATCCCCATTGCCGCCATCTTCACACCGCCCCCCCCCCCCCCCCGATTGCTAGGGGGGTCGATGACTAACTCACCACTCACTTCAGCTCTGTAAGGGGTCAGCGGCATGCTGCTGGGGCGAGCGGTTCGCCTGTGGCGGAGACCGATCAGACCCCTCTGGAGCTCAGTGTCCAGTCAGCGGAGTCAGTGGCTCAGACCCCGCAGGGCGGACACTGCTCCCCCCCTTAGTCCCACGCTGCAGGCAAAAAAAAATAAACTGTAAATTAAAACTTTTCCAGGAAAGCTCAGGAGAGCTACCCTAGCTGTGACCGGCTCCTCCGGGCACATTTTCTAAACTGAGTCTGGTAGGTGGGGCATAGAGGGATGAGCCAGCCCACACTCTCAAACTCTTAAAGTGCCAATGGCTCCTGGTGGAACCGTCTATACCCCATGGTACTAATGTGGACCCCAGCATCCTCTAGGACGTAAGAGAAATATATTTATTGTACTTCTTTGCCTTTGTTATAGCCTGTCCATCCTGTAATAGTATTTGCACTCAGCAACTATGATCTAAAATATAAGCGTAATGAACATCTGTTCACTGCATGCACAGTAAGAGATTGGGGGGAAACGTGCGTGACTCCTCGTCTCTCACTGGCACCAGTAACAGGGACGCCTACACCACAGACAGGGATGTGGACATTCACTCCCACCCCTCCCCATCCACTGTAAATAAACCTGCATGTTTTCCAGAATGCCAATAGCCAGAGAGAGCCAGCACACGCCACAAATGCATGTGTGTAGTATGCATGTAACACATGATAGCGGATGTGCTTGACCACAACACACATTCCAAAATTTGAAAAGTCCACAGCTGATGGGGGATGGAGGCAGATGATCTGGCCATGTGGGGAGAGAAGAAGAAAGCAGAACATCTGAGAGACAGAAAACAGTGGGAGAAATAGGGGAAAGAACAGGGAAAGATGGGAGGAACAGGAAGAGAAAGATGGGAAGGTGGAGGAAGAGAGATAAAAATGAAACACTTACAATATTTGACTTAGCGAATGAAGGGTCCAAAACACTAGTTCTTCACATTCAGATAACCTGTACTCTGTGTTATAGAGGGTACGCCCATGTGCAGGAGTGCAGAAATCGCCAAATAGCAAATTAGGCACCAAGTTCCAACAAACTAAGCTTTTCAGAGCTTGGGAAATAGAGGTCAGACTGCAGTTCCAAATTAATATTAATGGGGACTGCTATCTCTGAAATGTCCTGCATTACGCTATTGTTAAAATAGTCCAATACTTAAAATCATGCATAACTCCATTATTTGCTACTTGGCTCAGGTTAGCTAATTTAGACCAAATTGGGCAGAAGTTACTGAGCGTGTGGCCAAAATGAGTATCGATTCCCCCGTTCGGTTGATCGTAGCGGTCCGACGGCCTTCGGCCATCTGGCATGCGCCGGCGCAGTTGTGATAAACTGCAGCATGCGACGATCGGGTCAGAATGACCCCCATTGTCCCAGGATTTTAAATGGCACGTTTTACAGGCAAACAAGGTAATTTTGACATAAAAAAAAACCTTCTGTTTTAAATTCTGTAGCATTATCACAGACAAATCTGTTCTTTTGGAAAATTGTACGCTATTATATTTGGCCCTTTGAGACACTACAGGTCCCATTTCTGAGATGCTGAATTAGGGATCCGGTCTGAAGATCGACACTGTCTAGGTCGACAATGTTTAGGTCGACCACTATAGGTCGACAGGGTTTGAAGGTCGACAGGGTTTCTAGGTCGACGTGTGCTAGGTCGACAGGTCAAAAGGTCAACATGAGTTTTAAAAAAAAAATATTTTTGTAAAAAACTTTTTTATACTTAAAGATCCACGTGGACTACGATTGGAACGGTAATCTGTGCCGAGCGAAGCGAGCCATGCGAGGGGACACGGTGCACTAATTCGGCTTACCGGTCACTGTACGCAGAAAACGACACCCCAAAAAAACGCATGTCTACCTTTTGCCCTGTCGACCTAGCACACTTCGACCTAGAAACCCTGTTGACCTTCAAACCCTGTCGACCTATAGTGGTCGACCTAAACATTGTCGACCTAGACACTGTCGATTTGATGATCCACATCCGTTGAATGAATATTGACATTTGTAAATCACAAGCTAAGTAACACTGACATATTAGTGAAATAGGAATACTGATAGGAAAATGAAACTAAGGGCCTGACTCATAGTTTAGGCTATTCTGATGTTCAGCTGAGCGATTATAGGTAGTCTGCACATGTGTCACTGCCGCAATGAGCACACATAGCGACTGGATTGCGATTACGGTCACAGTGAGGATTTTGTGGGAGGTGACAGGGGGGAGCTTCCATTTTGTTGGAGGTAATAGGGAGTGGCGGCAAAAACGCTGAAAATAGAAGGACAACCCGGGGACAAAGGACAACAAGCTTGTAAAGAGCAGTGATAGGGAAGGAATGAAGCATCTAAATGTTCCATCTGCTGATCTATGGCAATGGAAAACAACTGCCCCAATTAGACATTTCGGACATGTGAGTGTCTGGGAAGGTTTGCAGCAACTGTATTCCATATTTTATTACTAAATGATGATAGCAGATCACACACACTCTGATTCCACGATGTCTTTATGTCAGTCTCCTAACACATGTCATACAGCAGGAAGGAATTTGAACAGTCAATCTCACCAGGGTTTTCTGCTGAAATGGCAATATAAGCTTGCTGCATCAGTGCAGTGGTTCCAGAAGGGGCACTAACTGAGAACTACTTATATTACTTCAAATAAAAGCAATAGGATAACCCAGAAGAATTAACTCTAGCTGTCTGTGTTGTGAAAAGAATAGCACCACATGTACATACAGTAGGTTATTAGAGTAGGTCAAAAAACATGTAACTAGACTTCTGTAAAAAAAAAAAAAAAGATCTTCTGGTTCTGCACCTGGGAAATACACAAGATTATACAAAGAGATCCAGAAATAGGGTTGGCCTTGCATATCTTTTATGCTGAGAGGTCACCTGACCTGTGCCGGGCAGATGACTGCAGAAACAGGTGTGGTACCCCCTAATGTCGGGGTCCCACTGTAGTAATAAGTTCCACTTTAGTAAATTCCTAAATCCCCTCAAAACCAGTACAAGGCAGTGTATGGCAGGGAATCAGTGACCCCTGTGACGCTATCAGCCAGCCTGACACAGAGCTATCTCTGCAGGTGAGGGTTCTGTACCCAGCCAGCAACAGAGAAATGACAGGACATGGCCCCCGCTGAGGATTGGTGACCAGTGCTACAGGATGACAGTCCCCTGGGGATAGCTGTCTCTAGGGGACAATGACAAGCAAGGAGTCTGCAAGACCCTGGAAGGTGACACCCAGATGAAGAGGTGTAAAAAGAATTCAGCAAAAAGAGCTAGGAGAGACACAGATGGGAGAGAGCTGTGCAGCAGCCATGTAACAGTGAGGAGGGCTTGTGGGCTGGCAGGAAACTTAGAGGATGGCACCAACTGATCTCCAGGAGCTGCGGACCAGAACTCCAGGGATCAGTGGTTGGCGCAGTCTGCTGGGATGATGTCCAGCTGATTTTGGAGACCAGTCAGAAGATTGACTGTGGAACATGTTGCCTAACACCCCTGCTATGGATGGTGTAACCTGCTGGTTACTGCAGATTTAGGGCGGGATGTACTAAGGGAAAAATGCGGTAAAACCCCCAAACAAGGGTTTCGCCACCCAGGGTACCGCCATCTTGAGATGGCGATACCCGATAGAAGCCTATGGGCTTCTTATTGACGGCCGCCACAACCCTCCGCCTCCGCTGCTCCCCGCCGCACATGCCGACCCCCCTCCACCCCGGCATACCTTCCTCCAGGAAGCCTGGACCCAGAAGGTAAACTCCTCCTTCCCTTAGCAACGCAGCCGGAGGTCCTTCCGGCTGCAGGGGGGAGGAGGAGGCGTCGGGGACAGCCTTCTGCCTTGTTCCCAGGCAGCTGAGGAGAAGGAGAGCCCAGGGAGGTGACGGAGACCCCCGCAGACCAGCTCACGGGTATCGCGAGGGGCCTCCATCACAGCATTGCGATATTGATCACATATGTTAGTACATATGCGATCAACAACGCTGCGATGGGCGGCGAGTGTACATCCCGCCCTTAGGGTCTACTCATGAAGCAGTGAAAAGGACCAGTGGAGAAGTTGCCCATGGCAACCAATCAGCTTTGAAGGAAGCCTTTATCAAGTACATTCTATAAAATGCAAGGGAGATGCTGATTGGTTGCCATGAGCAACTTCTCCACTGGTCTATTTCTCCACTCTATTCCCTGCTTCATGAATAGACCCCTTAGCCTTCGCTGTCAAGGAGCCGTGGCTGGATCAGACGCACCCACAGGATAGCCCCTCACCGAGTGCCCGATTTGCCAGGGATGTCGGTGTTGCATAGAGGAAGGACTTCGGCTGATGTGGTGGGTGAGATCAGCTGTGAATTCCCCCTCCCCACCTTCCTTTAGCTGTAGTGGGAGGAGGAAGAGGGACACCTGCTGCCGGGTGTTCTAATGGTGCTTCATGTTCTGCCTGCCCTTGTAGGCAAATCTTTTTCCACTGTGACACCTACAAGTTAACTGCTATTAGCAAATTACAGAGGATTGTATTTATATGTAAAGGTGTAATGCTGAATTGTTCTCACTGTGTTGCCTACAAATTATCTACTACAGTACTAGAGAAGTGCATTTATAGCCAGCCGGTGTATCGAGTGGTCTTCAGTATGCCGACTGACGGGATCCCGGCGCACAGTATACCGGCGCCGGAATCCCGACACCCGGCATTCCGACACTTTTTCTCCCTCGTGCCTGGAGGGAGAATAACCACCGTGCCCGCAGCGAGCCCGCAAGGGTCTCATTTGCGCTCACCACGCTGTCGGTATGCCGGCGGTCGGGCTCCCGGCGCCGGTATGCTGGTCGCCGGGAGCCCAGCCGCCGGCATACCATACTACACCCGGTGTATCTGCATGTGCACTCTGACATCCTGACTGCTCCTGCCTAACTGAGGCTAGCTGTTGTCACTGGTATTTACAAAACTGCATTTAAAGACAGACAATACTTACCTGCTTGTACACCTGAGGAGCTGTAATATGCTGTACCTGCTTAGCGTTGGCTGAATGACAGTTATTTACAAAACTGCATTGCTACCTGCTTAAAGACAGCAAGTATTTACAGTACCTGCAAGTACCTGAGAAACTGAGACTCTCCATTCCTCAGTGAAAGTGCCATGATATATCGTAAACCGTTTCTGTATTTATATTTGTGCTCTGCTATCACACTGATTGCAAGTTTTGCCCAGTTCAATTAAATTGTGTTGTAACTGTTATAAAGTTAGTGTTCATTGCGTCTGAGAGGAAATTAATCTGGGCTTCCCACTCTAACACTTTGAATCTGTACCTTATAGGTAACCACAACTGAGGAGATTCCTATGCCTAGACGTGGGCAGACCAATTGTGGTTATCTGACAACACTGTGCCCAGCAAATCCAAATCTGATTGATTTCTTGGGCATCATGACTGACTGGGGCCACAGCAGGGCTGGATTAAGAGCCACATCGGCCTTGGGCTGAAAATGTTCAAGGGCCTATACTGAGAAGTGGAGGAGCTGCTACCAGTGATGTGTGGGTGTGGCCAGAGCCACGTGGGTGTGTACACCCCTACACAATCAGCCCCCACTGTCTCCCTAATACATAGAAATAAAAAATTGCAAAATTTTGTGAGAAAAAGAGATAAACTATTACAATATGTATGATTTATGGCCAGCTAGGCAGCTGGTAATCATCATGTTGCCATGAAGATGGACCTATTTTTATGTTGAGGCCTGGAGTTGGAGCTCCATCTGGCCAATTGTTAATCTGTCCCTGGCCACAGGAAAATTGATAATAGGGCAATTTACTGATAACACAGCATGTGGACAGAATTTATCACACAAAAAAGGAAAACCGTCACAAGAAATATGACACATAGAATACAGCGGATACACTGGGGCTCATTCTGAGTCTTACGCTGCAGCAACCAATGTAGCAGTATTTGCCATAGTAGTGTCTGCAGCTATATGCTATATCCTTCCCCTGGAATATGCGCGTGCAAGGAATGAGGCACAGAGTTTGAGTATATTTAGACACTGTAATAACACCCACCATCAGTTGCACCAACCCTAAGATAGGTGCACATTTTCTGTCCAGCTATGATCTCCAACATGAGCGATTAAGCATCTGTGTACATAACCACTTCAGTGACACTGCCATGGCACACCTAGAAGATGGTCAATGTCAGTACATCTGACCAATCACCTACCTGTCACCAGCAAGGAACACCCAACACATCTTAAATACACTTCTCCATGCATCTAAAATCGCTACTGTGACTCTATGAGAACACAATCAGGGTGCATTTTCAGTAAAACAAAATCACTCAACTGTGCCCAACACTGACATAGCATGCAACTCAAAATCAGGCGCATAGTGTTTACTACAGTGGTATGCCTGAGAACATCAATGAGTTACACCTCTGTGGTCTAATAATTGTGGGAGAAGACAGTAGAGATACATACGCTCTCTGGAACTCTGGTATGCTGAAGATGACCTGGATCACGGTGCTGAGGTAGGAGCTGTTCCCCTGGTTCTTAATACCAGTGTAGCCAGAGCCAAACACCGGCTTCAACTTCAACCCCGTTTCCTGGATGACTTCCCACTCATTAATCCTTGGCTTAACTTCATTATCCAATTCGCCATTCTCTGTCTAGAAGTACAAGTGAAAGAACAGTTCTGATCAGACTGCACTCAAGTCATAGTCACCACAATCCACATTATAAGGCTAATTAATTCAATATTTTTTTCATGCTTGGTTATTATTTTGAATATGTATGTAGTGTTCACGCTAGGCTGTTTTAGCAGGGCGCCGCACCCTGCCCAATTTTTTAAGGGAAAAATCTGCCTTGCCCTTTCTGCGGCGCCCTGCCACAACAGCCGCCCGCTTCCTGCCCTCCCAGCATGCGCGCGGCATCCATTCACGCTGTGAAAGAGAGCTTGAGGGAAGCCCAGCACCTCCGTAGGTGCTGGGCACGCCCCCAACAGTGACGCCGCCGGCCGCCCCCTGTTTTATCGTCTGTGGGCTGAACCGCCCACTTTTATTACGTAAAATGAAGACGCCCCCTATTTTGCGTGGCCACCCTCTTTTTTCGCAGCACGCGCACACACTTGTGCCCCCCACAGTCCGGCACCCTGCCCTGCCCAAATCCTAGCGTGAACACTATGTATGTATGTATGTATGTATGTATGTATGTATGTATGTATATATATATATAAGTATATATAATATGCAGAAAGAACCGGCATTCATTGTGGAGGGAAGCACCTATTTAAGGTGATTGTTTTTTTTATTTCTCTATTGCCCTGATGAAAATGTACCAACGTTTAAACGTCGACTACAACTGGGTGGTCCTGTCGTTTATTTCTAAATCCGGGTGCCACAGTTCGTATGTATATATATGGGATGCGGTCAAGATCCCGCCGGACGGAATCCCGGCGGTCGGAATACCGACACCGGAATCCTGACCGGCACACTCCCAGCATATTCTCCCTCTGTGGGTGTCCACGGCACCCATAGAGGGAGAATAAATAAGTGTGCCGAGCGTAGCGAGGGACCGTGCCCGCAGCGTGGGGAGCGCAGCGAGCCCGCAAGGGGCTGCATTGCGCTCACCCCCCTGTGGGGATTGCGCCGGTCCGGCAGGATTTCGTACTGATCCCATACATACATATATATATATATATATATATATATATATATAGAATAATTAATACATTGACCCCAGACTTTTCAGTCTCATGGGTGGATCACAGCATTGGACAAACAAAATCAGCAACTAGAACATGTATACATATAACTTATGTACCCATAATGTCTGCACCAATTCTCTGCAGTATGCTTAGTGTGTGCTCTAGATTTTGTTGTTTAATTATCTCTGTGTGGTTTGCAATTCTAAATCCTTTGTAGAATCTACTGTACTATGTGTTTTTGTTGTCTGTAAAGCGACTTTGAGTCCTGCTGGAGAAAAGCACTATATAAATAAAAAATAAGATTTTACTTACCGATAAATCTATTTCTCGGAGTCCGTAGTGGATGCTGGGGTTCCTGAAAGGACCATGGGGAATAGCGGCTCCGCAGGAGACAGGGCACAAAAAGTAAAGCTTTTCCAGATCAGGTGGTGTGCACTGGCTCCTCCCCCTATGACCCTCCTCCAGACTCCAGTTAGGTACTGTGCCCGGACGAGCGTACACAATAAGGGAGGATTTTGAATCCCGGGTAAGACTCATACCAGCCACACCAATCACACCGTACAACTTGTGATCTAAACCCAGTTAACAGTATGATAACAGCGGAGCCTCTGAAAGATGGCTTCCTTCAACAATAACCCGAATTAGTTAACAATAACTATGTACAATTATTGCAGATAATCCGCACTTGGGATGGGCGCCCAGCATCCACTACGGACTCCGAGAAATAGATTTATCGGTAAGTAAAATCTTATTTTCTCTATCGTCCTAGTGGATGCTGGGGTTCCTGAAAGGACCATGGGGATTATACCAAAGCTCCCAAACGGGCGGGAGAGTGCGGATGACTCTGCAGCACCGAATGAGAGAACTCCAGGTCCTCCTTAGCCAGAGTATCAAATTTGTAAAATTTTACAAACGTGTTCTCCCCTGACCACGTAGCTGCTCGGCAAAGTTGTAATGCCGAGACCCCTCGGGCAGCCGCCCAAGATGAGCCCACCTTCCTTGTGGAGTGGGCCTTTACAGATTTAGGCTGTGGCAGGCCTGCCACAGAATGTGCAAGTTGGATTGTGCTACAGATCCAACGAGCAATCGTCTGCTTAGACGCAGGAACACCCATCTTGTTGGGTGCATACAATATAAACAACGAGTCAGATTTTCTGACTCCAGCTGTCCTTGCAATATATATTTTTAATGCTCTGACAACGTCCAGTAACTTGGAGTCCTCCAAGTCACTTGTAGCCGCAGGCACTACAATAGGCTGGTTCAGATGAAATGCTGACACCACCTTAGGGAGAAAATGCGGACGAGTCCGCAGTTCTGCCCTGTCCGAATGGAAAATCAGATATGGGCTTTTGTAAGATAAAGCTGCCAGTTCTGACACTCTCCTGGCCGAAGCCAGGGCTAGAAGCATGGTCACTTTCCATGTGAGATATTTCAAATCCACCTTCTTTAGTGGTTCAAACCAATGAGATTTTAGAAAGTCCAAAACCACATTGAGATCCCACGGTGCCACTGGAGGCACCACAGGAGGCTGTATATGTAGCACTCCCTTAACAAAGGTCTGGACTTCAGGGACTGAAGCCAATTCTTTTTGAAAGAAAATCGACAGGGCCGAAATTTGAACCTTAATAGATCCCAATTTGAGACCCATAGACAATCCTGATTGCAGGAAATGTAGGAATCGACCCAGTTGAAATTCCTCCGTCGGAGCACTCCGATCTTCGCACCACGCAACATATTTTTGCCAAATTCGGTGATAATGTTGCACGGTTACTTCCTTCCTTGCTTTAATCAAAGTAGGAATGACTTTTTCCGGCATGCCTTTTTCCTTTAGGATCCGGCGTTCAACCGCCATGCCGTCAAACGCAGCCGCGGTAAGTCTTGAAACAGACAGGGACCCTGCTGAAGCAAGTCCCTCCTTAGAGGTAGAGGCCACGGATCTTCCGTGATCATCTCTTGAAGTTCCGGGTACCAAGTCCTTATTGGCCAATCCGGAACTACTAGTATCGTCCTTACGCCTCTTTGCCGTATAATTCTCAATACTTTTGGTATGAGAGGCAGAGGAGGAAACACATACACCGACTGGTACACCCAAGGCGTTACCAGCGCGTCCACAGCTATTGCCTGCGGATCTCTTGACCTGGCGCAATACCTGTCCAGTTTTTTGTTGAGGCGAGACGCCATCATGTCCACCATTGGTCTTTCCCAACGGGTTACCAGCAAGTGGAAGACTTCTGGATGAAGTCCCCACTCTCCCGGGTGAAGATCGTGTCTGCTGAGGAAGTCTGCTTCCCAGTTGTCCACTCCCGGGATGAACACTGCTGACAGTGCTATCACATGATTCTCTGCCCAGCGAAGAATCCTTGCAGCTTCTGCCATTGCACTCCTGCTTCTTGTGCCGCCCTGTCTGTTCACATGGGCGACTGCCGTGATGTTGTCCGACTGGATCAACACCGGTTTTTGTTTATGTGAAGAGACGTTTCCAGGCTCGTCCATACTCCCTGGAAGTTTCTTCCTTGTGTGACTGCTCCCCAGCCTCTCAGGCTGGCGTCCGTGGTCACCAGGATCCAATCCTGTATGCCGAATCTGCGGCCCTCCAATAGATGAGCACTCTGCAACCACCACAGAAGAGACACCCTTGTCCTTGGAGACAGGGTTATCCGCAGGTGCATCTGAAGATGCGACCCTGACCATTTGTCCAACAGATCCCTTTGGAAAATTCTTGCGTGGAATCTGCCGAATGGAATTGCTTCGTAAGAAGCCACCATTTTTCCCAGGACTCTTGTGCATTGATGTACAGACACCTTTCCTGGTTTTAGGAGGTTCCTGACAAGCTCGGATAACTCCTTGGCTTTTTCCTCCGGGAGAAAAACCTTTTTCTGAACCGTGTCCAGAATCATCCCTAGGAACAGCAGACGAGTTGTCGGCATTAACTGGGATTTTGGAATATTCAGAATCCACCCGTGCTGTTTTAGCACTTCTTGAGACAGTGCTAATCCCATCTCTAGCTGTTCTCTGGACCTTGCCCTTATTAGGAGATCGTCCAAGTATGGGATAATTAATATGCCTTTTCTTCGAAGAAGAATCATCATCTCGGCCATTACCTTTGTAAAGACCCGAGGTGCCGTGGACAATCCGAACGGCAGCGTCTGAAACTGATAGTGACAGTTTTGTACAACGAACCTGAGGTACCCCTGGTGTGAGGGGTAAATTGGAACGTGGAGATACGCATCCTTGATGTCCAAGGATACCATAAAGTCCCCCTCTTCCAGGTTCGCTATCACTGCTCTGAGTGACTCCATCTTGAACTTGAACTTCTTTATGTACAGGTTCAAGGACTTCAGATTTAGAATAGGCCTTACCGAGCCATCCGGCTTCGGTACCACAAAAAGAGTGGAATAATACCCCTTCCCTTGTTGTAGAAGAGGTACCTTGACTATCACCTGCTGAGAGTACAGCTTGTGAATGGCTTCCAAAACCGTCTCCCTTTCGGAGGGGGACGTTGGTAAAGCAGACTTCAGGAAACGGCGAGGTGGATCTGTCTCTAATTCCAACCTGTACCCCTGAGATATTATCTGCAGGATCCAGGGATCTACCTGCGAGTGGGCCCACTGCGCGCTGTAATTTTTGAGACGACCACCCACCGTCCCCGAGTCCGCTTGAGAAGCCCCAGCGTCATGCTGAGGCTTTTGTAGAAGCCGGGGAAGGCTTCTGTTCCTGGGAAGGAGCTGCCTGTTGCTGTCTCTTCCCTCGACCTCTGCCTCGTGGCAGATATGAATAGCCCTTTGCTCTCTTATTTTTAAAGGAACGAAAGGGCTGCGGTTGAAAAGTCGGTGCCTTTTTCTGTTGGGGAGTGACTTGAGGTAGAAAGGTGGATTTCCCGGCTGTAGCCGTGGCCACCAAATCTGATAGACCGACTCCAAATAACTCCTCCCCTTTATACGGCAAAACTTCCATATGTCGTTTTGAATCCGCATCGCCTGTCCACTGTCGCGTCCATAAAGCTCTTCTGGCCGAAATAGACATAGCACTTACCCGTGATGCCAGTGTGCAGATATCCCTCTGTGCATCACGCATATAAAGAAATGCATCCTTTATTTGTTCTAACGACAGTAAAATATTGTCCCTGTCCAGGGTATCAATATTTTCAATCAGGGACTCTGACCAAACTACCCCAGCACTGCACATCCAGGCAGTCGCTATAGCTGGTCGTAGTATAACACCTGCATGTGTGTATATACTTTTTTGGATATTTTCCATCCTCCTATCTGATGGATCTTTAAGCGCGGCCGTCTCAGGAGAGGGTAACGCCACTTATTTAGATAAGCGTGTTAGCGCCTTGTCCATCCTAGGAGGTGTTTCCCAGCGCTCCCTAACCTCTGGCGGGAAAGGGTATAATGCCAATAATTTCTTTGAAATTATCAGCTTTTTATCAGGGGCAACCCACGCTTCATTACACACGTCATTTAATTCTTCTGATTCAGGAAAAACTATAGGTAGTTTTTTCACACCCCACATAATACCCTGTTTAGTGGTACCTGTAGTATCAGCTAAATGTAACGCCTCCTTCATTGCCAAAATCATATAACGTGTGGCCCTACTGGAAAATACGGTTGATTCGTCACCGTCACCACTGGAGTCAGTGCCTGTGTCTGGGTCTGTGTCGACCGACTGAGGCAAAGGGCGTTTCACAGCCCCTGACGGTGTTTGAGTCGCCTGGACAGGCACTAATTGATTGTCCGGCCGTCTCATGTCGTCAAACGACTGCTTTAGCGTGTTGACACTATCCCGTAGTTCCATAAATAAAGGCATCCATTCTGGTGTCGACTCCCTAGGGGGTGACATCCTCATATTTGGCAATTGCTCCGCCTCCACACCAATATCGTCCTCATACATGTCGACACACACGTACCGACACACAGCAGACACACAGGGAATGCTCCTAACGAAGACAGGACCCACTAGCCCTTTGGGGAGACAGAGGGAGAGTTTGCCAGCACACACCAAAAGCGCTATATATAACAGGGATAGCCTTATAATAAGTGCTCCCTTATAGCTGCTTTATATATATCAAAATATCGCCATAAATTTGCCCCCCCTCTCTGTTTTACCCTGTTTCTGTAGTGCAGTGCAGGGGAGAGACCTGGGAGCCGTCCTGACCAGCGGAGCTGTGAGAGGAAATGGCGCCGTGTGCTGAGGAGATAGGCCCCGCCCCTTTTCCGGCGGGCTCGTCTCCCGCTATTTAGTGAATCCAGGCAGGGGTTAAATATCTCCATATAGCCTCTGGGGGCTATATGTGAGGTATTTTTAGCCTTTATATAGGTTACATTTGCCTCCCAGGGCGCCCCCCCCCAGCGCCCTGCACCCTCAGTGACTGCGTGTGAAGTGTGCTGAGAGGAAAATGGCGCACAGCTGCAGTGCTGTGCGCTACCTTTAGAAGACTGCAGGAGTCTTCAGCCGCCGATTCTGGACCTCTTCTGACTTCAGCATCTGCAAGGGGGCCGGCGGCGCGGCTCCGGTGACCATCCAGGCTGTACCTGTGATCGTCCCTCTGGAGCTGATGTCCAGTAGCCAAGAAGCCAATCCATCCTGCACGCAGGTGAGTTCACTTCTTCTCCCCTCAGTCCCTCGTTGCAGTGATCCTGTTGCCAGCAGGACTCACTGTAAAATAAAAAACCTAAGCTAAACTTTTTCTAAGCAGCTCTTTAGGAGAGCCACCTAGATTGCACCCTTCTCGGCCGGGCACAAAAATCTAACTGGAGTCTGGAGGAGGGTCATAGGGGGAGGAGCCAGTGCACACCACCTGATCTGGAAAAGCTTTACTTTTTGTGCCCTGTCTCCTGCGGAGCCGCTATTCCCCATGGTCCTTTCAGGAACCCCAGCATCCACTAGGACGATAGAGAAATAGGATTTTAATACCTACCGGTAAATCCTTTTCTCCTATTCCGTAGAGGATGCTGGGGACTCCAAAAGGACCATGGGGTATAGACGGATCCGCAGGAGCTTGGGCACACTATAAAGACTTAAACTGGGTGTGAACTGGCTCCTCCCTCTATGCCCCTCCTCCAGACTTCAGTTATAGGAACTGTGCCCAGGAGAGACAGACATTTCGAGAAAAGGATTTTTGTTCAAACAACGGGCGGAAACATACCAGCCCACACCACAAACATACCGTACAACTGGAATAGTATAAAACCAGATAACCGTATGAATCAACAACAGCAACAAGCAGAATAAACTAATACACATCACATGTGTAAACAAAAACAACCAGTAAACTACAACTGCAAGTAACAGTCCGGACTGGGAAGGGCGCCCAGCATCCTCTACGGACTAGGAGAAAAGGATTTACCGGTAGGTATTAAAATCCTATTTTCTCTTACGTCCTAGAGGATGCTGGGTACTCCAAAAGGACCATTGGGTCTATACCAAAGCTCCAGACCGGGCGGGAGAGTGCGGACGACTCTGCAGCACTGATTGAGCAAACATGAGGTCCTCATCAGCCAGGGTATCAAACTTGTAAAACTTAGCAAATGTGTTTGAACCCGACCACGTAGCTGCTCGGCAAAGCTGAAGTGCCGAGACCCCTCGGGCAGCCGCCCAAGAAGAGCCCACCTTCCTAGTAGAATGGGCCTTTACCGACTTCGGCAACGGTAGCCCAGCCGAAGAATGAGCCTGCTGAATCGTATTACAAATCCAGCAAGCAATAGTTTGCTTAGAAGCAGGATTTCCAATCTTGTTGGAAGCATACAGGACAAACAAAGCTTCTGTTTTCCTGGTACGAGCCGTTCTGGCAACATAAATTTTTAAAGCCCTGACAACATCAAGAGACTTTGGAACCGCCACAGCATCCGTAGCCACAGGCACCACAATAGACTGGTTAATGTGGAACGAAGAAACCACCTTCGGCAGAAATTGTTGACGAGTCCTCCATTCCGCTCTATCCGAATGGAAAATCAAATACGAGCTCTTGTGAGACAAGGCCGCCAACTCTGACACTCGCCTGGCCGATGCCAGAGCCAAAAGCATGACCACCTTCCAAGTGAGAAACTGTAACTTGACCTTACGCAAAGGTTCAAACCAGTGAGACATAAGGAACTGCAAGACCACTTTAAGATCCCACGGCGCCACCGGCGGCACAAATGGAGGGTGGATATGCAACACTCCCTTCACAAAAGTCTGAACCTTTATGGAGCCCAATTTCAGGCCTGCATCTACGCCAGCCTGCAAAAAATGGAGAAACCGACCCAAGTGAAACACCTCCGTCGGAGTAGCTTTAGTCTCACACCAGGAAACATATTTTCTCCAAATACGGTGATAATGTTTCGCCGTAACCTCCTTCCTAGCTTTAAGGAGAGTGGGGATGACCTTCCTGGAATACCCTTCCGAGCTAAGATTTGGCGCTCAACTTCCACGCCGTCAAACGCAGCCGCGGTAAGTCCGGAAACACACAGGGCCCCTGCAACAACAGGTCCTCTCATAGAGGAAGCGGCCAGGTATCTTCCACCAGTAATTCTTGAAGATCCGGATACCAGGCCCTCCGTGGCCAATCAGGAACGACGAGTATCGCCTGGACCCCTGTACGTCGAACGATCCTCAGCACCTTCGGAATGAGAGGAAGCGGAGGGAACACATACACCGACGGGAACACCCACGGAGACACCAGGGCGTCCACTGCGCTGGCTTGGGGGTCCCTCGACCTGGAACAATACCTCGGAAGCTTCTTGTTGAGGTGAGACGCCATCATGTCTATCAGAGGAAGACCCCAACGCTTTGTCACTTTTGCAAACACCTCTTGATGAAGAACCCACTCTCCTGGATGGAGATCGTGTCTGCTGAGGAAGTCTGCTTCCCAGTTGTCTACTCCCGGGAGGAATACTGCTGACAGAGCGCTCACGTGCTGTTCCGCCCAGCGTAGGATTCTTGTGGCCTCCTCCATCATAGCCACCCTGCTCCTTGTTCCGCCTTGGCGGTTTACGTACGCCACTGCTGTTATGTTGTCCGACTGGATTAGGACCGGGCGACCTAGAAGAAGGTTCTTTGCTTGCAGCAGGCCGTTGTAAATGGCTCTCAACTCGAGAACATTTATGTGGAGACAAGATTCTTGGCTTGACCACTTTCCCTGGAAATTTCTTCCTAGCGTGACTGCGCCCCAGCCTCGGAGACTTGGCTCTGTTGTCAGGAGGACCCAATCCTGGATTCCGAATCGGCGTCCCTATAGAAGGTGAGAGCCTTGCAGCCACCACAGGAGAGAAATCCTGGCTCTGGAAGATAGAGTTATTTTCCGGTGCATGTGCAGGTGAGACCCGGACCATTTTTTCAGCAGATCCCACTGAAACACCCGGGCATGAAACCTGCCAAACGGAATGGCTTCGTAAGCCGCAACCATCTTTCCTAGTACCCGAGTGCATTGATGAATCGACACACTTGTCGGCCTCAGGAGCTCCCTGACCATGGTCTGGATTTCCAGAGCTTTGATCTCTGGAAGAAACACTCTCTGTATCTCCCTGTCCAGGACCATACCCAGGAAGGGCAGCCATGTGGCCGGGCTCAACTGAGACTTTGGCAAATTTAGTATCCAACCGTGATGCCGCAGAACAGACAGGGAGAGATCCACATTTCTTAACAACTGCTCCTTGGACCTCGCCTTTATCAGGAGAACGTCCAAGTACGGGATAATTGTGACCCCTTGCTTGCGCAGGAGGACCATCATCTCCGCCATTACCTTGGTGAAAACCCTCGGGCCGTGGAAAGCCCAAACGGCAACGCCTGAAATTGGTAATGACAATCCTGTACCGCGAACCTCAAGAAGGCTTGATGAGGAGGGAATATCGAGATGTGTAAGTAAGCATCCTTTATGTCGACTGATGCCATAAAATCTCCCCCTTCGAGACTGGAGATCACCGCTCGAAGAGACTCCATCTTGAACTTGAAAGTCTTCAAGTATGGATTGAGGGATTTTAGGTTCAGAATCGGTCTGACCGAACCGTCCGGCTTCGGCACCACAAAGAGGCTCGAATAGAACCCTTTCCCCCGATCTGACGGGGGTACCAGTACCACGACCCTCTGTTGACACAACTTTTGTATCGCATCTCTTACCACCTCTCTTTCGGGAAGAGAAGTTGGCAAGGCCGACACGAAAAACCGGTTGGAGGGCATCTCCTGAAACTCCAGTCTGTACCCTTGGGACACTATGTCTAAGACCCAAGGATCCAGAGCTGAACAAACCCAGACCTGACTGAAGAATCGGAGACGGCCCCCCACCGGTAGGGACTCCCCCAGGGGAGCCCCAGCATCATGCGGTGGACTTGGTAGAGGCAGGGGAGGACTTTTGTTCCTGGGCGCCTGATACTGCAGGCAACTTCCGTCCCCTACCTCTACCCTTTGAAGCGAGGAAGGACGAGCCCTTACCTCTTTTGTATTTATTAGGCCGAAAGGACTGCATCTGTTGATGGGGTGCCTTCTTCTGTTGTGTGGGAACATAAGGAAGAAAAGATGACTTACCCGCCGTAGCGGTCGACACCAGGTCAGCCAGGCCTTCACCGAACAAGACACAAGAGTCGGCATCAGTATTCCATTGGTGAAACCACAGCACCCTCCTGGCCGAAATCGCCATGGCATTGGCTCTTGAACCCAAGAGACCAACATCTCTCGCTGCATCCTTTAGGTAATCTGCAGCGTCCTTAATATAACCAAGAGTCAAAAGAATATTATCTTTATCAAGAGCATCCATATCAGAAGCCAAATTTTCAGCCCACTTTGCAATAGTACTACTCACCCATACCGACGCCACAGCAGGTCTGAGCAATGCACCAGTATTGACGAAAATGGACTTCAAAGTCGTCTCCAGCTTACGATCCGCCGGATCCTTGTCAGGTCTGAGCAATGCACCAGTGTTGACGAAAATAGACTTCAAAGTCGTCTCCAGCTTACGATCCGCCGGATCCGTGTCAGGAGATGGAAGGGCCACCTTCTTGGACAATCGGGATAGAGCCTTGTCCACATTCGGAGACGACTCCCATTTTTCCCTGTCATCAGAGGGAAAAGGATATGCCATCAAAATTCGCTTGGGAATCTGCCACCTTTTTTCTGGCGACTCCCAAGCCTTTTCACAAAGTGCATTCATTTCATGAGAGGGGGGAAATTTTACCTCAGGTCTTTTCCCCTTAAATAAACAGACTCTAGTGTCAGGAACAGCAGGTTCCTCAGATATACGTAAAACATCTTTAATGGATATAATCATGTACTGAATACTCTTGACAATCCTTGGATGCAAAGAAGCCTCATTTAAATCGACATCGGAGTCAGAGTCCGTGTCGGTACCTGTATCTGCCATCTGATTAAAAGCACGCTTTTGAGACCCTGAGACTGTCTGTACCTGAGACAATGCGTCCTCCACCGACTGTCTCCATGTTTGTTTCTGAGAATCAGATTTATCCAGTCTTTTCGACAATAAAGCCACATTTGTATTCAGTGTACTTAGCATAGTCATCCAGTCAGCCGTCGGCTGTGCCGACAGACACATACTTAAATATTTTTCTGTAGCCCCCATAACCTCCTCTGGGGAGGAACACCCAGGCTCAGACATGTCGACACCACTTGCTGACACACTCACACAGTCCAGAAACCCGGGGACCGACCCACAGAGAAGCCCTTAGGGAGAACACAGAGAGAGTATGCCAGCTCACACCCCCAGCGCCCATACACTAACCGAAGCCAGTAATATGCTCAGCGCCGGCAATATAATTTGAAAAACACCAATTTTATGTGCCCCCCCCCCCGCCCCCCCGTTTTTCCTCCCCATGTACTTGCGGGAGCTTGGAGGTCCGGGCAGCGTCTCTGCAGCGCTGTAGAGATAGGAGAAAATGGCGCTGGTGAGCAATGTGCGGCTAAGCCCCGCCCCCTTCCCGGCGCGCTGTAGCCCGCTAAAATTTGAATCTTTAACCTGGCGGGGGTACTCTATACAGTTATCGGACACTGTATAGTCTGTTATTATGCCAGCCAAACCTCAGTAACTGCTGCCCAGGGCGCTCCCCCCTAGCGCCCTGCACCCTGTGAGTGCCGTTGGTGAAGTGTGTGGGAGCATGGAGCGCAGCGCTACCGCTGCGCTGTACCTCCGTTACTGAAGTCTTCTGCAGTCACTGAAGTCTACGGTTCTTCTAATACTCACCCGGCCTCTTCCTTCTGGCTTCTGTGAGGGGGGTGACGGCGCGGCTTCGGGAACAAGCAGCTAGGCGAACCAAGTGATCGAACCCTCTGGAACTAATGGTGTCCAGTAGCCTAAGAAGCAGAGCCCTTGAACTAAGAAGAAGTAGGTCTGACTTCTCTCCCCTCAGTCCCACGATGCAGAGAGCCTGTAGCCAGCAGGTCTCCCTGAAAATAAAAAACCTAACATAAAGTCTTTTAGAGAAACTCTGTAGAGCTCCCCTAGTGTGTGTCCAGTTACTCCTGGGCACAAAGTCTAACTGAGGTCTGGAGGAGGGGCATAGAGGGAGGAGCCAGTTCACACCCAGTTTAAGTCTTTATAGTGTGCCCAAGCTCCTGCGGATCCGTCTATACCCCATGGTCCTTTTGGAGTCCCCAGCATCCTCTAGGACGTAAGAGAAAGTATTATTATTATTGTTTTAATTAACCAAATGTATTGTAAAAATGCTTTCATGACTGCAACCCCTGACAAATACTGTAGCTATTGCTAACCACTAAATAGAATATCACTCAATAGATAAACCTGTTGTCTTTGTATAGGATTTAATACCAACCACTTGCATCTGTAACATATCAATGCCAAAATGTGCAAGATGTCTGGCAAGATGATGGTCTAAAACAGCGTCCTCTTCATCAAATGAATACACATCTGAAATGATAAAAGAAACATATGTATCCTTTAACGTATACTTGTCAGTTGAGGATTCTAATGCGTGGGCAGATCAGTTGGCGTAGTGGTTAACATCACTGTCTCACAGCACTGAAGACATGGGGCCTAATTCAGAGTTGACGCATCAGCAAATTTGTTAGCAGTTGGGCAAAACCATGTGAATGCAGGGTGGGCAGATATACTGTAACACGTGCAGAGAGAGTTAGATTTGGGTGTGGTGTGTTCAAACTGAAATCTAAATTGCAGTGTAAAAATAAAGCAGCCAGTATTTACCCTGCACAGAAACAATATAACCCACCCAAATCTACCTCTTTCTGCAAATGTTATATCTGCCACACCTGCAGTGCACATGGGGGGTAATTCCAAGTTGATCGCAGCAGGATTTTTTTAGCAATTAGGCAAAACCATGTGCACTGCAGGGGAGACAGATATAACATGTGCAGAAAGAGTTAGATTTGGGTGGGTTATTTTGTTTCTGTGCAGGGTAAATACTGGCTGCTTTATTTTTACACTGCAAATTAGATTGCAGATTGAACACACCCCACCCAAATCTAACTCTCTCTGCACATGTTATATCTGCCTCCCCTGCAGTGCACATGGTTTTGCCCAATTGCTAAAAACCTGCTGCGATCAACTTGGAATTACCCCCATGGTTTTGCCCAACTGCTAACAAATTTGCAGCTGCGATCAACTCTGAATTACCCCCATGAGTTCAATTCCTGGTCATAGCTGATCTGCGTGGAGTTTGTATTACCTCCTTATGTGTAAATTTCCTCATGGTCATTCAGTTTTCTCCCACACTCCAAAAACATTCAGGTAAGTAAAGTGACTTGTGACAAAAAAATGAACCCGTCTATATGTGTGCCCATGTCATAAGGAATATAAACTGTACGCTCCACTGGGGCAGGAACTGACGTCAATAACAGACTATTCTACTTACAGCCGTGCTGTGTGCTATAAAAATAATGTTTAAAAATCTACTGAAATGAAAGCATTTGGAATAACTCGGATTGTGTACTATATAGCTCCATTGCTTACTGCTCCTATTACCTTCACATAGAATTTTATCCCAACCAAAGGAATGTCAGTTCTTCTTTAAAAGCCACAATCTGACTTCCATTGATTACTGATGCCTCTGTCACCATGTAAGTAAATACATATATTCTTTTATTTCATTTTTATTCTGTTTTTCAGCACTTACCTGCTCCATCTGGTGTAATTGTTCCAAGTTTTACAGCCAATGGATAACCCATCTGCTTGTGGTGCTCCAGTGCATGACCATTCCCACCACTGCCCGAGCAGAACCACCTTCCACACATCACTGACCCATCTGTCAGGTTTAGCCACAGGTTCTCCCGGAGTTCACATTTAGCACACTTCCAGCCACTGCAGACAATCCACAAACATTTGTGCTATTAGATAACAAGCAATGAATTCAGGTTCCTCCCTGAAGATAGGACTGCTCTATAGATTTGTGTTGTGCTACTAGTCTCATATGCAGGAAATCCGATTTCTTTTCAATTACCTGTTAAAGATTGTTTCACCAATAATTTCAATGGCTGGGACTTGCTCCAAAATCAGGCATAATCCTAGAGATATGCATCAAGTTGGGACACACTTGAGACTGTCCGAATTCGGAAAGTCAGTGTTTAGTGCAGCTAGTACCACCTGACTGTATGGTAAGACCAATCTCTATTACAGCAATATTTTCCCAGAGGAGAAAGGACATTAGAGTAAAGAAATAATCATGCAGGGAGTATATGCTCTGCAGGACATGGACACATTTGCTTTTATAAACTACAATTATTTAGATTTAATCTGGCAATTAAAGTACTTTCTCCTGTTATGTGAGAGGACAAATCTACACTTTCTTGCTCAGATTTACTAAGAGTTACCCAGTGATAGCACATGCTACTGTATGTTATCTACTTACAATGCTTAAGACCTTAGTTGAGCCACCGACCATCCAACTGCATTTACTCAAGGCTCATCTATACATTATCACAGTTGTCCTATTACAAGATGGCTATAGACACATTAGTAGCTTAGTCAAGATACAACCTTTTGATATAGTATTCTTTGCAGGCTGATATTATTATGATAGCCTCTGGAAATGACATACTACGGCTGGTTACTTTTGCAGTTTATGATGACTTAAATCATCCTGGAACAGAAGGACTTTATAATTGAGATTATAGTTGCTGGCCAGAAATTCAGAACCTTGATGGGGTTATATAAATTATTGACCAGACCAGAGTTACTAAGCAGTGATAAAAGTGGAAAAGTGAGCCAGTGGAGAACTTGCCCATGGCAACCAATCAGAATTGACGTAACACTCATAATTTGCATACTATAAAAGTATACAGAGCAGGTAATTGGTTGCCATGGGCAACTTCTCCACTGGCTCACTTCTTCACTTTTATCACTGCTTAGTACATGTCCCCCATATCCTTACGAGAAGAATTAACAAAGGAAATTCTTAAAAGGTAATCTATATGTAATATATTTAACTTTCTTTTTAGATAATTATCTATCACTGTTATCATCTGTGCTTGGTGCTCATCCCTGTAGGTAGAAGGTGGACTCAATCCGGAAAGGAAATTTACAATATCTCAGTTTCACATAAAACATAGTAACATTTACAGGCCATGGCGTTTTTCTGGTTATGACAGTTTGCTACAGGGGTAGATTTATAAAAATGTCAAAAGGAATAAAAGCTAAACCAAGCTTGTTTAGTATTTATTCCTATTGTTGTTTAAAAATTGTCGGTCTGAGCGAATGACAATTGGTGGCATTGTCAAACTGTGCCCCTCATTACAATAATAGTCCATGGATTTTCAAGGCACAGATGTTGGATTTCTCTTGACTGCTATCCGCAGAACACACCTTGGTGGAATCTTTACACCATTGTCTATCTGCACAAGGTTATTAGCAAACTTTGACACTTGTAACTCCTCCTCCCATGACTCTTGATCCAATTTTCTGAATGGGGACTTTGAATTTAGAACAGCATCACAAGCTATTGTAACCTGTAGACAAACAGTAAAAAGAGCATTCAGTATTCACACTTCACTTTTCCTTAGTGCACATTTACCACAAAAGTTATCATCAACAGTGTATTTTCCATTACTATTTATAACAATGTTTCATTGTTCATACATCACCGGCCACGATGCCCTGATTCCCCAACCTACCGGCACCGCCAATCCTTCGGCCAGCAAGGATAGGCGATCCGTCAGGGAATCAGGGAAATTAAACCTGTTTAATCATTCCCCAATACATCTCAGATTTGTGAATGCTATTACAGCTGTTATATGCAACATCTTGCATTTTACAATTAGGGAAGAACATATAAATGAAAGCATTTTATATATGGAAAAAAATGGCTGATCATTCAGTAGTTAGGATGGAATGCTTGACAGCCAGTAAAGAACACATATACCTAACTGTTGTCTACAGTATGCCCAGGGTTTACCAGGACATCCATATTATCAGAGAAAGGCTTTTACAGGCTAGGGGCCTGTTTATCAAGCTTTTGTTTTTAGTAACATTTTGTAGAAACTGCAGCATCATTTTATGTACCCCCACTATTTACCCACAGCCTAATGCAGGAGATTTCACAGATATCACAGATACCCCCGCAAAAGGGATAATTAGCTCTACCGACCTCTGTGCACCAAATTCCGACAAATCAAAGTAACGCAGTCCTTGATACTGTAGCATGAAATAAGGATCTGGGGGCAAATGTATGAACTAGTGATATCATGTGCTAAATCCAATATAGCCAGCGCTAGTTGAAATACCTATCTCTTCCATATATGTACTAAAGTGTACAATGTGGAGAAAACTCTAATCTCCAACGCAGCCAGCTGCAACAGTGTCCTAGCGGCGGTGCCAGAGGCTACAATGGCAGTGGTAATAGCCTCAGCTTTTCTCAAGAAAATAAATACTTAGGGGTACATGTACTAAGAATCGTGTTTAGCCAAGTTTGCATTCTCGGGTGTGTTTTTCAAACTTGGAAATTTACTAAGGGTTCTATGACACTTCTAAACACAGGTGAAATCACAAATACAATCAAATACACCATCGGCCAAACTCAGATGTACTTTCCATAGGAAACATCAGTACACCGAAACTTACCAAGAATTGTTTTTGCAACACACCCAAGAATTAGGCAAACTCTGTCCAACATAATGTACACTGTAGACATAGACGTGCCCCTGAGCAGCGGGTTTTGAAAAGCCTGCATAGATCAGTGTGATATGTGCAGTGTTTGTGCTTCTCTGTGTAAAAGTAGTGAAAGAGTTAAAAAACAATCTAACAAACAGAAAATAGGATTTTAATACCTACCAGTAAATCCTTTTCTCTTAGTCCGTAGAGGACGCTGGGGACTCCAAAAGGACCATGGGGTATAGACGGGATCCTCAGGTGACATGGGCACACTATAGGACTTTGAATGGGTGTAAACTGGCTCCTCCCTCTATGCCCCTCCTCCAGACTCCAGTTAGAGAACTGTGCCCAGGGAGACAGACATTTCGAGGAAAGAATTTATTGTTTAAATACGGTGAGTGTCATACCAGCTCACACCACGAACATGCCGCAGAACGAGGCATTCAATAGAACACCAGCCGACGGCATGAAAAATATACAGCAATATGCTGACCGAAAATGTAACACAACCTGTGTGTAAACACGACCAATAATAGCATACCGCATGCCATGGAATGAATAACTTCAGCAACAGACTTGACTGAAAAGAAACACCACGAGTGTAACCACCAATAGCTGCAGATACAGTACGCACTGGGACGGGAGCCCAGCATCCTCTACGGACTAAGGGGGTCATTCCGAGTTGTTCGCTCGTTGCCGATTTTCGCTATGCTGCGATTAGTTGCAAATTGCGCATGCGCAAGGCACGCAGGGCGCATGCGCTTAGTTATTTAACACAAAATTTAGCTGTTTTGCTGTGGCTTCTGCGGCGCTTTCCAGTCGCACTGGTGTTCGGTAAATGATTGACAGGAAAGGGGCGCTTCTGGGAGGTAACTGAGCGTTTTCCCGGCGTTTGCAAAAAAACGCAGGCGTGTCAGGGAAAAACGCGGGAGTGTCTGGAGAAACGGGGGAGTGGCTGGCCGAACGCAGGGCGTGTTTGTGACGTCAAACCAGGAACTAAACGGACTGAGCTGATCGCAATTCGTGAGTAGATCCTGAGCTACTCAGAAACTGCAAAGAATTATTTAGTAGCAATTCTGCTAATCTTTCGTTCGCAATTCTGCTAAGCTAAGATACACTCCCAGAAGGCGGCGGCCTAGCGTGTGCAATGCTGCTAAAAGCAGCTAGCGAGCGAACAACTCGGAATGACCCCCTAAGAGAAAAGGATTTACCGGTAGGTATTAAAATCCTATTTTCTCATACGTCCTAGACGATGCTGGGGACTCCAAAAAAACCATGGGGTTTATACCAAAGCTCCAGACCGGGCGGGAGGGTGCGGACGACTCTGCAGCACCGATTGAGCAAACATGAGGTCCCCATCAGCCAGGGTATCAAACTTGTAGAACTTAGCAAAAGTGTTTGAACCCAACCAAGTAGCTGCTCGGCAAAGTTGAACTGCCGAGACTCCTCGGCAGTTTGTTTCTTGAGTTTATACAGGAGTGACTCTCCTGTTTATGTGGTAGCCGCTTGGTGCAATAATCTTATAAGAAGCGCCTGTTCTTCTTACTAAGGAGCTCTTTACAATTCCGCCCAAGAAGAGCCCACCTTCCAGGTAGAATGGGCCTTCACCGACTTCGGTAACGGCAATCCAGCTGTAGAATGAGCATGCCGAATCGTATCACAGATCCAGCATGTAACAGTCTGCTTAGAAGCAGGAACCCCAATTTGGTTGGGAGCATACAGGATAAACAGAGCCTCTGTTTCCCCAATCTGAGCTGTTCTGGCGACATAAATATTAAAAACTCTGACTACATCGAGAGACTTCAAATCAGCCAAAGCTTCAGTAGCCACAGGCACCACAATAGGTTGGTTCATGTGAAACGCAGAAACCACCTTCGGCAGAAAATGTTGCCGAGTTCTCAACTCCGCTCTATCCACATGGAAGATCAAATAGGGCTCTTGTGAGACAAAGTCGCTAATTCCGACACCCGCCTTGCGGACGCCAAGGCCAACAGCATGACCACTTTCCAAGTGAGGAATTTTAACTCAACCTTTCGTAAAGGTTCCAACCAGTGTGACATAAGAAACTGCAACACCACGTTACGGTCCCATGGTGCCACTGGGGCACAAATAGAGGTTGGATGTGCAGCACCCCTTTCACAAAAGTCTGAACTTCTGGAAGGGTGGCCAATTCTTTTTGAAAGAAAAGTGATAACGCCGAAATCTGTACTTTAATGGAGCCTAACTTTAGGCCTGCAGCCACACCTGCTTGCAAAAAATGGAGAAAACGACCCAGCTGAAATTCTTCCGTAGGAGCCTTCTTGGATTCACACCAAGACACATACTCCCTCCAAATACGGTGGTAAAGCTTCGCCGTTACTACATTCCTAGCCTGAAGCAATGTGGGAATGACTTCACCGGAAATACCCTTTCGGGCTAGGATATGGCGTTCAACCGCTATGCCGTCAAACGCAGCCGCGGTAAGTCTTGATACACGCCCGGTCCTAGCTGTAACAGGTCCTCTCGTAGAGGAAGAGGCCAGGGATCTTCTATGAGTAAGTCTTGAAGATCTGGATACCACGCCCTCCTTGGCTAGACCGGAACAATGAAGATCGCCTGAACCTTTGTTTTTCTTATGTTTATCACCTTCGGAAAGAGTGAAAGTGGAGGGAACACATAGACCGACTGCAACACCCACGGTGTCACGAGGGCGTCCACTGCTATTGCTTGAGTGTTCCTTGACCTGGAACAATATCCCGGAAGTTTCTTGTTGAGGCGAGAGGCCATCATGTCTAATTGAGGAATTCCCCAAAGACTTGTCACTTCTGTGAAAACTTCTTGATGAAAACCCCACTTTCCCGGATGGAGATCGTGTCTGCTGAGGAAGTTTATTTCTCCGTTGTCTACACCTGGAACGAAGACCGCTAATAGAGCGTTTACATGCCTGTTCGCCCAGCGGAAAACTTTTGCGGCTTCTGCCATTGCTGCTTTGCTCCTTGTTCCGCCCTAGCGGCTTACTTACGCCACTGCTGTTAAGTCGTCCGACAGAATTAAGACGAGCAGATCGTGAAGATGTTCCGTTGTAAATATCTCTTAATTCAAGAATGCTTATTGCAGACAAGCTACCCGGCTTGACCTTTTCCCCTGGAAATTCTTCCCCTGGAAAGACTGCTCTCCAGCCTCGGAGACTTGTATCCATGGACACCAGGATCTAATCCTGGATCCCGAACCTTCGTCCCTCTAGGAGGTGAGAACTGTGAAGCCCCCACAGGAGAGAAATCCTGGTCCTGGAAAATAGGATTATTTTCCGGTGCATGTGCAGGAGAGACCCGGACCACATGTCCAAATGGTCCCGCAAACCACTCTGACATTTGACCTGCTCACCGAATGGCCTCGTAGGCCGCAACCATCTTCATCAACGGAACGTATTGATGGGTTTACACTGTTGCAAATCTGATCTGACTCTGGATCCTCAGATCTCTTTCCACAGGAAAAAACAAACTCTCAACAGTTCAGTATCTAATCTTATTCCCGACTCCGACATCTGCGTCGTCGGGATCAACAGCGATTCTCTGTGTTGAAGACTGTCAGAGAGAAACAACGATTTGTACCACTTGTTTCTAGACCTCACCGTAGTCTGGAGAGCTTCCCAGTACAGAATAATGGGGGTAATAATGGGGGTAATTCCAAGTTGATCGCAGCAGGATTTTTGATAGCAACTGGGGAGGCAGATATAACATGTGCAGAGAGAGTTAGATTTGGGTGGGGTGTGTTCAATCTGCAATCTAATTTGCAGTGTAAAAATAAAGCAGCCAGTATTTACCCTGCACAGAAACAATATAACCCACCCAAATCTAACTCTTTCTGCACATGTTATATCTGCCTCCCCTGCAGTGCACATGGTTTTGCCCAGTTGCTATCAAAAATCCTGCTGCGATCAACTTGGAATTACCCCCCATAATGGCTCTTACTATTGAAGGAAAACCATCATACTGCCATCACTCCGGTGAAATGGCAATGACAATCCTGACTAGCAAACCCAGGTAAGCTTAATGCAGATGAAACCGCATTTAAACCCTCTTTCTTCTTTTACAGGTTGGAAATCCCTACCCTGAGAGATTCCATCTTGTAGTTCAACTTCTTAAGTAGAAATCGTTTTGGGATTGTTCTGACCGAGGTGTCCGGGCTCAGAAGCACGAAGAAGTTTGAATAACCGCTTTTTTTTGTGTGACAGGGACAGCAGGACAATGTCCTGATCCTGACCCAACTCTTGTATGGCGCTGTATACTACCTCCCCATCCAGAGGAGAAACGGTAAGATCTATTTGAAAAATCAGTGAGGGGAATCATCTGGAAACTCCAGTATGTCCCCATTTGGACTCTATTCTTAACTCACTGGTCCAGGTCCATTCCAGGACTGACTGAAGAGTATTAGACGAGTTCCCACCGGTGTGGGCTCCAGCAAAATAGACCCAGCGACATGCGGTGGATGTGGTAGAAACAGAGGACGATATCTGCTTCTGCGAACTTGAAAAGGCTGCAGACCTCTTACCTTTTCACCTTCCTCTACCTGCAAAGAAGGGGAAAAAATGGTATCTAACCGGTCAAAAATGACTGCATCCTACAAAAAAATGCGTCACCAACCGTTGTGAAGGACATAGCTCAAGAAGGTAGACTTACCAGTGGTATCTGCCGAGATCAAATTGAACAAAGCCATCCCCATACCAGGTTACACCTTCCTAGGGAAGATACTCCAGTATTCCTCGGAGCCAGCCTCAGCATGCCCTTGGTGAATCCACAACGCCCTCCTAGTCGAGAGGGCCATGGAAGTGGCCCGCGAACCCAAGAGGCCCATACCTCTTGTAGTCGCACGGCAGCATGCTGCAATGTTCTAGATAAGACCCAACTTAAGGAATATCCCCTCTATCCCCAGGGTAATTATATCGGATGCCAAGGTAACCGACCATTTCTGAATACAAGCACTCCCCCATGCGTATGTAATGCAAATATCATCAAAGCATATAATTAAAATATCACTTAGCTTTCTGTATACGATCCTTTGTGACAGGGCCCCGGTGCAGACCAGGGGTTGACTTTCACTTTATTCTATCCACGGCGGGAAAAGAATAAACACTCTGACTCCTCGTGAGGATTTGAGACCATCTTGTCACGGCTGACCTACAGCTTTATCAGCAGAGCGACCAGCACATGAGAAGGAATAACTTTACTTCAGCATTCATTAGAAATTGTAATATGAATATACATATTTAAATACACACATATCTATATATACATCTTATATATTTTGTCAGGAACAGCAGGGTCCCTAGTGACATTAATGTGTTCTGAATGTGTATGAACATGTACTGAATGCCAATGTTGTGGATCTAATCAGGAAACATTATGGTCGACATAAGACATAGTATTCGTCGACAACAGGGAGTAGTAACCGGGCAAAATAACATTCTTGCGACCCCGAGGGGTCTGAGGGAAATATATACATAATTTTAATATCACGCCCCTATAAATACTACCACATCTGTGCTCGAGCTACAGCTCAATGCAACCGTACCATACATATGTATGTATGTGTATATATATATATATATATATATATATATATATATATATATACCATAGTTCCCAATGCTTACCCTGAAAGGGTTTAGACAAAAGGAGACCAGCACACCACCATATGAAAAAATATGAAAAACATTTAATGAATCAGTAGCATTATCAGGCCTTTTGAAAAAAGTTTTTAGTACTCATCATGAGGCTTTCAGCAGTATTCAAGCAGAACAGCCATCCCAACGGCCCGTTTCGGTTGTCACACCTTCATCATGGGGCGGGAGAGTGCGGATGACTCTGCAGCACCGAATGAGAGAACTCAAGGTCCTCCTCAGCCAGGGTATCAAATTTGTAGAATTTAGCAAACGTGTTTGCCCCTGACCAAGTAGCTGCTCGGCAAAGTTGTAAAGCCGAGACCCCTCGGGCAGCCGCCCAAGATGAGCCCACCTTCCTTGTGGAATGGGCTTTTACAGATTTTGGCTGTGGCAGGCCTGCCACAGAATGTGCAAGCTGAATTGTACTACAAATCCAACGAGCAATAGTTTGCTTAGAAGCAGGAGCACCCAGCTTGTTGGGTGCATAAAGGATAAACAGCGAGTCAGATTTCCTGACTCCAGCCGTCCTGGAAACATATATTTTCAGGGCCCTGACTACGTCCAGCAACTTGGAGTCCTCCAAGTCCCTAGTAGCCGCAGGTACCACAATAGGCTGGTTCAAGTGAAACGCTGAAACCACTTTAGGGAGAAATTGAGGACGAGTCCTCAATTCTGCCCTGTCCGTATGAAAAATTAGGTAAGGGCTTTTATAGGATAAAGCCGCCAATTCTGAGACACGCCTGGCTGAAGCCAGGGCTAACAGCATTACCACTTTCCAAGTGAGATATTTTAAGTCCACAGTGGGGAGTGGTTCAAACCAATGTGATTTTAGGAACCCCAAAACTACATTGAGATCCCAAGGTGCCACTGGAGGCACAAAAGGAGGCTGTATATGCAGTACCCCCTTGACAAACGTCTGAACTTCAGGAACTGAAGCCAGTTCTTTTTGGAAGAAAATCGACAGGGCCGAAATTTGAACCTTAATGGACCCTAATTTTAGGCCCATAGACAGTCCTGTTTGCAGGAAATGCAGGAAACGACCCAGTTGAAATTCCTCTGTAGGGGCCTTCCTGGCCTCGCACCACGCAACATATTTACGCCAAATACGGTGATAATGCTGTACGGTTACATCCTTCCTGGCTTTGATCAGGGTAGGGATGACTTCATCCGGAATGCCTTTTTCCTTCAGGATCCGGCGTTCAACCGCCATGCCGTCAAACGCAGCCGCGGTAAGTCTTGGAACAGACAGGGTCCCTGCTGGAGCAGGTCCTTTCTTAGAGGTAGAGGCCACGGGTCCTCTGTGAGCATCTCTTGAAGTTCCGGGTACCAAGTCCTTCTTGGCCAATCCGGAGCCACGAGTATAGTCCTTACTCCTCTCCTTCTTATGATTCTCAGTACCTTGGGTATGAGAGGCAGAGGAGGGAACACATACACTGACTGGTACACCCACGGTGTTACCAGAGCGTCCACAGCTATTGCCTGAGGGTCCCTTGACCTGGCGCAATACCTGTCTAGTTTTTTGTTGAGGCGGGACGCCATCATGTCCACCTTTGGTTTTTCCCAACGGTTCACAATCATGTGGAAGACTTCTGGGTGAAGTCCCCACTCCCCCGGGTGGAGGTCGTGTCTGCTGAGGAAGTCTGCTTCCCAGTTGTCCACTCCCGGAATGAACACTGCCGACAGTGCTATCACATGATTTTCCGCCCAGCGGAGAATCCTTGCAACTTCTGTCATTGCCCTCCTGCTTCTCGTGCCGCCCTGTCTGTTTACGTGGGCGACTGCCGTGATGTTGTCTGACTGGATCAGCACCGGCTGACCTTGAAGCAGAGGTCTTGCTAGGCTTAGAGCATTGTAGATGGCCCTTAGCTCCAGGATATTTATGTGAAGTAATGTCTCCAGGCTTGACCACAAGCCCTGGAAATTTCTTCCCTGTGTGACTGCTCCCCAGCCTCTCAGGCTGGCATCCGTGGTCACCAGGACCCAGTCCTGAATGCCGAATCTGCGGCCCTCTAGAAGATGAGCACTCTGCAACCACCACAGGAGAGACACCCTTGTCCTTGGTGACAAGATTATCCGCTGATGCATCTGAAGATGCGACCCGGACCATTTGTCTAGCAAATCCCACTGGAAGGTTCTTTGAGAATCCAACCGTGCTGGCGCAGCACTATCTGAGATAGTGCTACCCCGACTTCCAACTGTTCCCTGGATCTTGCCCTTATCAGGAGATCGTCCAAGTAAGGGATAACTAAAACTCCCTTCCTTCGAAGGAGTATCATCATTTCGGCCATTACCTTGGTAAAGACCCTGGGTGCCGTGGACAATCCAAACGGCAGCGTCTGAAACGGATAGTGACAGTTCTGTACCACAAACCTGAGGTACCCTTGGTGAGAAGGGTAAATTGGGACATGTAGGTAAGCATCTTTGATGTCCAGAGACACCATATAGTCCCCTTCTTCCAGGTTTGCAATCACTGCTCTGAGTGACTCCATCTTGAATTTGAACCTTTGTATGTAAGTGTTCAAGGATTTTAGGTTTAAAATTGGTCTCACCGAGCCGTCCGGCTTCGGTACCACAAATAGTGTGGAATAGTAACCCTTTCCCTGTTGTAGGAGGGGTACCTTGATTATCACCTGCTGGGAATACAGCTTGTGAATGGCTTCCAATACTGCCTCCCTGTCTGAGGGAGACGTCGGTAAAGCAGACTTTAGAAAACGGCGAGGGGGAGACGTCTCGAATTCCAATTTGTACCCCTGAGATACCACTTGAAGGATCCAGGGGTCCACTTGCGAGTGGGCCCACTGCGCACTGAACTTCTTGAGACGGGCCCCCACTGTGCCTGAGTCCGCTTGTAAAGCCCCAGCGTCATGCTGAGGACTTTGCGGAGGCGGGAGAGGGCTTTTGTTCCTGGGAACTGGCTGTTTGCTGCAGCCTTTTTCCTCTCCCTCTGCCACGGGGCAGAAATGAGGCGCCTTTTGCCCGCTTGCCCTTATGGGGCCGAAAGGACTGCGCCTGATAATACGGCGTCTTCTTAGGTTGAGAAGCTACCTGGGGTAAAAATGTGGATTTTCCAGCAGTTGCCGTGGCTACCAGGTCTGATAGACCTACCCCAAATAACTCCTCCCCCTTATAAGGCAATACTTCCATGTGCCTTTTAGAATCCGCATCGCCTGACCACTGCCGCGTCCATAAACCTCTTCTTGCAGAAATGGACAGCGCGCTAACTCTTGATGCCAGTCGGCAAATATCCCTCTGTGCATCACGCATATATAGAAATGCATCCTTCAAATGCTCTATAGTCAGTAATATACTGTCCCTATCTAGGGTATCAATATTTTCAGTCAGGGAATCCGACCACGCCAGGCCCGCACTGCACATCCAGGCTGAGGCGATTGCTGGTCGCAGTATAACACCCGTGTGAGAGTATATACATTTTAGGATATTCTCCAGCTTTCTATCGGCAGGTTCCTTTAGGGCGGCCGTATCAGGAGAGGGTAGTGCTACCTGTTTAGACAAGCGTGTGAGCGCTTTATCCACCCTAGGGGGTGTTTACCAACGTGCCCTATCCTCTGGCGGGAAAGGGTACGATGCCAATAACCTTTTAGGAATTATCAGTATTTTATCGGGGGAAACCCACGCCTCATCACACACTTCATTTAATTCCTCGGATACAGGAAAAACTACAGGCAGTTTTTTCTCACCAAACATAATACCCTTTTTAGTGGTACTTGTATTATCAGAGATATGCAATACATTTTTCATTGCTTTAATCATGTAACGTGTGGCCCTAGTGGAAGTCACGTATGTCTCCTCATCATCGACACTGGAGTCAGTATCCGTGTCTGTGTCTGCCATTTGAGGTAACGGGCGTTTTAAAGCCCCTGATGGCGTTTGAGACCCCTGGACAGGCACAAGCTGAGTAGCCGGCTGTCTCATGTCGTCAACTGTCTGTCGTAAAGAGCTGACACTGTCGCGCAATTCCTTCCATAAGCTCATCCACTCAGGTGTCGACTCCCTAGGGGGTGACAACTGTATAATAGGCAATTGCTCCGCCTCCATCTCATTTTCCTCCTCAAACATGTCGACACAATCGTACCGACACACCGCACACACACAGGGAATGCTCTGATAGAGGACAGGACCCCACTAGCCCTTTGGGGAGACAGAGGGAGAGTATGCCAGCACACACCAGAGCGCTATATATATACAGGAATACCACTATAAAACGTGCTTTTCCCTTTATAGCTGCTGTTAGTATCAAAACTGCGCCAAATTAGTGCCCCCCCTCTCTTTTTTACCCTTTTCTGTAGTGCAGGACTGCAGGGGAGAGTCAGGGAGACGTCCTTCCAGCGGAGCTGTGATGGAAAATGGCGCCCGTGTGCTGAGGAGATAGGCTCCGCCCCCTTCTCGGCGGCCTTTTCTCCCGCTTTTTGGTGAGTTCTGGCAGGGGTTAAAATACATCCATATAGCCCTGGGGGTTATATGTGGTGTATTTATGCCAGCCAAGGTGTTTTACATTGCTGCTCAGGGCGCCCCCCCCTAGCGCCCTGCACCCTCAGTGACCGGAGTGTGAAGTGTGCCTGAGTAACAATGGCGCACAGCTGCAGTGCTGTGCGCTACCTTGTTGAAGACTGATGTCTTCTGCCGACGATTTTTCCGGACCTCTTCTTGCTTCTGGCTCTGTAAGGGGGCCGGCGGCGCGGCTCTGGGACCGAGCTCCGAGGCTGGGCCTGTGTTCGGTCCCTCTGGAGCTAATGGTGTCCAGTAGCCTAAGAAGCCCAATCCACTCTGCACTCAGGTGAGTTCGCTTCTTCTCCCCTTAGTCCCTCGATGCAGTGAGCCTGTTGCCAGCAGGTCTCACTGAAAATAAAAAACCTAAACTTAAACTTTCACTAAGAAGCTCAGGAGAGCCCCTAGAGTGCACCCTTCTCGGCCGGGCACAAAAATCTAACTGAGGCTTGGAGGAGGGTCATAGGGGGAGGAGCCAGTGCACACCAGGTAGTCCTAAAGCTTTTACTTTTGTGCCCAGTCTCCTGCGGAGCCGCTATTCCCCATGGTCCTTACGGAGTTCCCAGCATCCACTAGGACGTCAGAGAAATATATATATAGTGCTTCATTTATGAACCTATAGTGCACTAAACAACTGTGCCCCCCCTCGTTTTACACTGTTAGTTGTTCAACAGTGTTTTGGCAGGGAGAAAATGGCGCTGTATAGAGTTGTGAGGAGAAAATGGTGCTGTATAGAGTTGTGAGGGCTAAGCCACGCCCCCTTCTCTGCGCGCTTCAGTCCCGCTCGTTTTTCAAATTTTTATACTGGCAGGGGTCAGTATACAGTGCCTATGCACTGTATACCTCTTTGCCAGGCATGTATATGAGGTATATTGCTGCCCAGGGCGCCCCCCCCCTCCCTGCGCCCTGCACCCGTGTAGTGCCGCTTGTGTGTGGGAGCAATGGCGCGCAGCGCAACCGCTGCGCGGTACCTCAGAGACTTTGAAGTCTTCTGCCGTCACTGAAATCTTCTGTTCTTCCTTTACTCACCGACTTCTTTCTTCTGGCTCTGTGAGGGGGGTGACGGCGCGGCTCTGGGAACGAGCAGCTAGGTGAACCAAGTGATCAGACCCTCTGGAGCTAATGGTGTCCAGTAGCCTAAGAAACAGGGCCCTTGAAACTCACAGAAGTAGGTCTGCTTCTCTACCCTCAGTCCCACAATGCAGGGAGCCTGTAGCCAGCAGGTCTCCCTGAAAATAACAAACCTAACATAAAGTCTTTGAAGAGAAACTCAGTAGAGCTCCCCTAGTGTGTGTCCAGTCACTCCTGGGCACAAAGTCTAACTGAGGTCTGGGGGAGGGGCATAGAGGGAGGAGCCAGTTCACACCCATTCAAAAGTCTTATAGTGTGCCCATGTCTCCTGCGGATCCCGTCTATACCCCATGGTCCTCTAGGACGTATGAGAAAAGGTTTAAATAAAAGAAAGGGGACCATATATACTGTACCACCAAGTACCTTAATAAGAAGGCTTCCCCATTCATTGCTAACAACACAGGTAACAAGTGAAAAGTTATTGCTAGGGGTCAGGGGCATTTTAAGAGAGGAGCATACCCGAGTGCAGCCTCTGTCACGGGCCCCCTCCTCTAAGGCAGCTAGTAAACTCTGGCATAGTGCGCAAATCACTCGGAAATGGCCGCGGTGGCCATTTTCCAAGTTATTTGTGCCCACACTGTGGGGCTGCTGCCGCGGGACCCCAGAGGGGAAAGTATACTATATGGGTGCAGTGTGTGCCCCCGGACCTAGGGGCCCGTGTGCGCCGCACACACTGCACCCATTATAGAAACGTCTTGGCCAGGGGTAGCGAGCGACTGCTATCAATGACTGGTGAGTTTGTAAAATAGTAAAAAGACTATCTTTTGGGGCTCATCTTACTTTCAAACAGTGGTCCCCAAACTCAGTCCTCAAGGCATCCTAATAGTCCAGGTTTTAAGGATATCAATGCTTAAGCATTGGTCCCGCTTTCAATTTGACTATACCATCTGTGCACAAGCAAGGATATTGTTAAAACCTGGACTGTTAGGGTGCCTTGCGGACCGAATTTGGGAAACCCTGTCTTCATAAATATACCCCCTTGTGTCACTCATCCTTATACAGATGTAGCCAGACTCATTGCAAGTGCGACTTGGTTGCAGCAATGCGCGACTGCACCGGTGTGCGTATAGTCACACCCACGACCCATACGCATTGACGGGTCGTGGGTGCGAATAGCTGCAGCTAGTCATTGCCGCAATGCATGTTCGTATGCATCGCGGCAACGATGAGCCTAGCTACATCTGTACTTCATTTCATAGACTATTTAGCATCCTGACATTCTGGTTTAGCAGAGAAGTGAAGACCATTATACTGCATACATACGCATCTTATGTTCATAAAGAATCCATTAAACAGGGACTGACCAGCGCTGGAAGCTCCTCTATATTAGGTATGGCAATTTCAAAGTGATCTGGAAATATAACAAGTTTGGCTTCATCTTCATACTCATAGTCATCACTGTTGAAATCTGTATCAATTTCGAGATCTGTTACACAAAAAAAAAACAATTACACAAAATGAGTTTAGTTATCCCTCTACTAGTGTTACATAATGGGACATAGGGCCTGATTCGGTGGTGAACTCAAGTAAACAAAGAGATCAAGTGGGTGATGTTTTACATGCACCGCAATGGTTACCACTTGGGATTGATCAGAAATGAATGGGGATTCATGCAATTCTGACAGGCATTCCTGGGAGGTGGCAGGGGGATGGGAAGAGACACAGTTCCTCTGACACCGGCGGCCAAATACAGTTGGACAGTCTGAGTGGGATGCGTTTATGTGACCTGCAGTCAGGAGACCGCCGGTCACAATACTGATGCTGAGATACCGACATCTGAAAATCCCGTTGGTCGGCATGCTGACCACCAGGGACTATTCCAACTCGTGGGTGTCCACAACACCCATAGAGTGGGAATAGAACCTGTGGCGAGCAAAGCGCAGCAAATCTGCAAGGGGCTTCGTTGTGCTCGCCCCCCACCAGCCATCCAGCAGCCGGGATCCCACCACCGGTATTGTGACCACCGGTCACAGATACCCAACGCGTCTAAGTAACAACAGAGTTGAACAGAAATGCAATGGTGCGACCGATGTCCATTCAATGGTGCATTTTGTGCGTACTACGGCATATTAGAGTTGCAGCCAGTGGACGGCTCAATAGACAGGCCCATAAAATACAGAATCCAAACATTACTCACATACAGTAAAGTAGGTTTGCTTTTCTTTCAGTTTCCTAATTAGCTGCAAATAAGACCCAAAAAAGACCATTGAACCTAATCACACCTATCTTGTCCTCTTTATACCACATTCATGCACTTAACTTGATAGCTTGTTGTTATTCAGTTACAATACCCTTTATTAAGTAACACATTTCCAAGGATTCAAACCCATAACCTGTTGCATTCCAGTCAAAAAACCTACTCATTGAACTATTTGATTCTGTACAAAAACTGAAATGAGATTTCTAACAATATGAAGCTACTGTACATGTACTTTGTAAAAAAAAAAACAGCATTGTAATTGAGCAGATATATGTAGTGTGCAGCCACACACCACATAGATCTGCTCACCTGAAATGCTGATCATTTTTTAGCGAAGTATAAGGTAAACTGCAAATACTTAGGACTCTCTAGCTTAGAATTCTCTAGCTTTCTATGCAATGGCAGATAGCTCAATGAGTGTCTGACTGCAATTTCACAGGCAATGGGTTTGAGTCTTGGGTATGTCAGCATCTTGAAATGTAATAAAGAGCTCTCAAGTTAAGTTCATGAATGTTGTATAGGTATTAGCGACAGAAGGGGTGGGATAAGAAGACAGGGGTGGTCCGGAGATGCTGGGCTTCAAAAAAGGGAGAAGCTACAAGTGAAATAATTAAAACAGATAATTGACAAGTGCCGCACACTCCACACACACACACCTAGTTACGGCCTGCATATGCTTATCTGTGACTGAGATCACCGCCCTTAGTGCCTGAAAAGGTTAGTGCCCCTCAGGTACAGCGTACTGGCACAATGCTTGCTAACAATGGGTCCCTCCGGGTACCACTGCATACCCTCCAACTGTACCTTTTTGGCAGGTACAGTACCTTTTTTTATGGTCTGTACCGATTTTTGGCTCTCCAAACTTCCATTGAAAGTATAGGAAAAGGGGCGTGCTTTTTAAATTTGTACCGATTTTTATGTGTAAAATGTTGGAGGGTATGCCATTGGCCATCGGATACCAAGGTGAAATGCCAAAGTACTATATGTCTCAGCTGCAATAACATCCAGTAATATGTACTACAGCAACATTTATTCCCTCTAACAGAAATAAATGTCATTTGGGTAAATTCTCTTTTTATAAAAAAGCCCTGGCTGTTTCTTCTCACGCAGCATCCTGAAGAATGGGATTCAGGTATTTGCTACAGTTTCTGCCATTTCTAAACAGAAATGCTTCGAGGAATTATGAGAATTTTCTTAAAAACCCTATTAATAGGAGGGCAATTCAGAAGAACTGAAGCATCAAAACACCACACAAGCCAAAAAATATGTATGACACACTACACTATGTATGACACGCTACACTACATATGACACACTACACTACGTATGACATGCTACACTACGTACGACATGCTTCACCAGGGCTTGACAAATCCCAGGGGCCAGGTCGCCATGGCCCCTAGATTTTGCTGCCTGGCTACGGGATTTTGCAGGAGGAGCAGGTCCTCGTCAGCCCCAGCAGGAAATCGTGAGTGTTCCTGTATTGCAGGAGTGCATGTGCTAAGTGTCTGTGCCAGCCTGCGCTGACTGCCGTGTCTGCCATCACAGACTGCACTGACTGCCGTGCCTGCCTGTGCTGACTGTCGTGCCTGCCTGTCCCAGCCTGTGGTGACTGCCGTGCCTGTCCGTCCCAGCCTGAGCTGACTGCCGTGCCTGTCTGTCCCAGCCTGTCCTGACTGCTGTCTCCAAACTACTGCATAAAGCTCTCTGGTAAGAAAGTCTGTGTGTGGTTAGGATTGCGGCTTTGGAGGGGGAAGTGAGGTGCCCATGGGGTAAGTGACTGCGGAGGGGCTAGTTGTGTGGCCATGGGGGTTGGTTGAACGGAGTTGGGGGGAGGTTTAGCTGCTCATTAATGTACGGGAGAGAGGGTGGAGGGTGCTGTTTGCCTGGGGGCAACTGCATAGCAATGTGGCCATAATGGGCTTGTTTGCCTGGGGGTGCCCCCTTAATTGTATGGGGGTTGGCTCCTAGATTTTATAAAAATTTGTCAAGCCCTGCATTACAGAGGTGGCAGGGTTATACATCTGTGTAACAGCAGCAGTGTCCATTACATCAAGCATTAGTAATCTAATATTATAACATAACTCCCAACTGTCCCGATTTTTGCGGGACAGTCACTCTTTTTTGGGGACTGACCCGCTGACCCATCTGGGTCCGCGGTGAGGGGGGGGGGGGGGAGGCTCCTGTCGCTGCTACTCTGTTCATCTAAGCAGTGGTGAATTGACGCTGTGCGCATGTGTACAGCGTCTATTCACAGGAGACAGAGGAAGAGAGGGCATGCCAGCAGCTCACAGAGCGCTGGGCATGCCCCTTCAGTGATGAAAACAGGGGGCGTGGCTTGCATGTCTGACACTCCCGTTAAGCCATGCCCTCTTACACATAGGCCACGCCCCCTTTCAGATGCGGATGCGGCTATGCAGCGCTGTTGTCCCTCTCCCGGATAAAGAAATGTTGGGAGGTATGCTATAAGAGTCACTAAAATATCTGGTTAGGGAATGAGGACGGAGAGAGAGTCTATCTCCAAGGGCTGTTTGGAAAGCTCAGAACCAGCCACTTAGCCCAAATGTTATTAAAGTTTTTCTAGCTACATAAGTGCGCCAAGAGAAAGCCTGTGGCTGTACAGTGGATCTGTGGAATCCATCCAAGTACGGCCTATACATACAGTACTTTAGCCAACCTACAAGTATCCAGAACATATTGCTAAGTGAATTTATCCAGCATCTCCTCCTCGATTATTCCCAGTGTGCAAACTGTAGGAGTAAACACACCGCCCTAATCACTCAGTTCCTAAAAGATAATATCTGGGGGCAGATCCTACGGACATCATACATTTTCTAATAGGAGATTTCTGAATGACTGGGGGTGTCAGGAAATTGGGTGGGCAGGGCATGCCTGAGTTGTAGAAAGCTGAAGAAGTGAACAGATGACTAACTAAACTTCTGCCGCAGTTGAGTAAAAGATTTGAGCACTTTCCGCCCACACCAGGGAAGAAATTAGATAGTTTATCTGTGGATAAATAGCAGAAGGGATAAGAACTGGTGAATTATGGAAAATGAACAAAAGTTTACGGAGTACCACCCTCTTAGATACACAGAAATTGATGGCAGATAAGAACCACTTGGCCCATCTAATCTGCCCTTAGATAGATATGAGATAAAGAGATAAATACATAAATAGATAGTTAGATCCTGTAGATTGTAAGCTTGCGAGCAGGGCCTTCCTACCTCTATGACTGTTATTAACCAGTTTCGTTTTACGTCTGTTGTTTCCCATTGTAAACCGTAACAGAATTCGCTGCGCTATGTAAGAAACTGTTGCTAAATAAATAATGAATAAATAGGAGTTAGGGGATGTGGTCGGCATCCCGGCGGCCCCTATGCCTGTGGTCATATGACAGACACCGGAACACCGACCACAGGAATGCCGAAGGTGAGTATTGGGGTTAGGGTTAGGCACTAGAGGGGTTGTTAGACGTAGCCGCCACCCCCCCACGGGTTAGCCATAGATGCCACCCCCAAGGGTTATGGTAGGGGGTAGGAGAGAGGTAAAATACTTACCAGTGTCAGGTAGATTATGGGCGGGATGTACTAAAGGGAAAATGCGGTAAAACCCCCATTTTCGTATGTACTAAACACCGGCCGCCGCGTTTTCGCCCCTGAGGGTATCGCCATCCTATGGGCTTCTTACCGCCGGAGGCCGCATCCCGCCACCAATGACCCGCAGATGCCGAACCACCTCCTCCTGGCATACCTCCATCCAGACAGCCCTGGTCCCGGAAGCTAAACTCCTCCTCCCCCTAGCAACACAGCCGGAGGTCCTTCCAGCTGCAGGGAGGAGGAGGCGCCCCGGACAGCCTGCTGCCTGATTCCTGGCCTTGGAGGAGAGGGAAAGCCCAGGGAGGTGACGGAGAACCCATGCACACTAATCTTCACAGGTATCGCTGGGGGTCTCCGTCACGCATTGCGATGTTAATCACATATGTTAGTAAGTATGCGATTAGCATCGCTGCGGTGGGCGGCGATGTATGTTAACACATCCCGCCCTATATGAGAAAAGAAATGATTAGGCACAAGATTATGAAGAAAATACGTCAGGCACTGAGTCTAAGCTTATATCACATGTATCCACCACCAATATTCAGCCATACACCTTCAGTTTCTGTTACATTACTTCTTCAATGCCAGCTGACATACCCAGTGACCAGCTATTATCTCAGCGTTACATCCACAGACATGAAAGCATCTGTCGTTATCTCATATTAAAAAGGAAGAATCATTTCTCTACAAAAACACTGAAAGAGTAGGAGAAGCATCAGTCACATGCTGGAAACAGACAGTGACCACTGGATTACTTTCTGCAATCAGACTCACCACAGATCACAGACACCGGATTTTTATTATTATGATTATTATTATTAGCAGTTTCTTATATAGCGCAGCATATTCCGTTGCGCTTTACAATTAGAACAACAGTTATAGAACAAAACTGGGCAAAGACAGACAGACATAGAGGTAGGAAGGCCCTGCTCGCAAGCTTACAATCTATATGGAAATGGCATTGATACACAAGGATAGATGCTACCTGTTACATAATGGTCCACCAGATTGCTAGGTTCTTAATGGGTTGTCTGCTATGATCACCCAGCAATGTTGGAAGACAAAATATGTGAGGTTGTGTACGGTACAGAAAGGATGTAATTAGATAGGGAAGCACTGAAGGTTATGTGGGTGGGTCTGGAATTTGATAGGCTTGTCTGAATAGGTGAGTTTTCAGGGAACGTTTAAAGTTTTAGAGACTAGGGATGAGTCATATTGTGCGCGGGAGGGCAATCCACAGAGTGGGGGAAGCCCGGATAAAGTCCTGTAATTTTGTGTGGGAACAAGTAATACGTGTGGATGAGAGACGCAGATCTTGTGCAGAGCGGAGAGGTCGGGTAGGGAGATATTTTGAGATGAGTGAGGAGATGTATGATGGCGCAGTTTGGTTAATAGCCTTGTTTGCAAGTAAAAATAAGAATTTACTCACCGGTAATTCTATTTCTCGTAGTCCGTAGTGGATGCTGGGGACTCCGTCAGGACCATGGGGATTAGCGGCTCCGCAGGAGACAGGGCACAAAATTTAAAAGTTTGACCACTAGGTGGTGTGCACTGGCTCCTCCCCCTATGACCCTCCTCCAAGCCTCAGTTAGGATACTGTGCCCGGACGAGCGTACACAATAAGGAAGGATTTTGAATCCCGGGTAAGACTCATACCAGCCACACCAATCACACCGTACAACTTGTGATCTGAACCCAGTTAACAGTATGATAAATGTAGGAGCCTCTGAAAAGATGGCTCACAACAATAAACAACCCGATTTTTTTGTAACAATAACTATGTACAAGTATTGCAGACAATCCGCACTTGGGATGGGCGCCCAGCATCCACTACGGACTACGAGAAATAGAATTACCGGTGAGTAAATTCTTATTTTCTCTGACGTCCTAGTGGATGCTGGGGACTCCGTCAGGACCATGGGGATTATACCAAAGCTCCCAAACGGGCGGGAGAGTGCGGATGACTCTGCAGCACCGAATGAGAGAACTCCAGGTCCTCCTTAGCCAGGGTATCAAATTTGTAGAATTTTACAAACGTGTTCTCCCCTGACCACGTAGCTGCTGTAATGCCGAGACCCCTCGGGCAGCCGCCCAAGATGAGCCCACCTTCCTTGTGGAGTGGGCATTGACAGATTTAGGCTGTGGCAGGCCTGCCACAGAATGTGCCAGTTGAATTGTGCTACAAATCCAACGAGCAATCGTCTGCTTAGAAGCAGGAGCACCCAGCTTGTTGGGTGCACACAGTATAAACAGCGAGTCAGATTTTCTGACTCCAGCCGTCCTTGAAATATATATTTTCAATGCTCTGACAACGTCCAGCAACTTGGAATCCTCCAAATCGCTAGTAGCCGCAGGCACCACAATAGGCTGGTTCAGGTGAAACGCTGATACCACCTTAGGAAGAAACTGAGGACGCGTCCTCAATTCTGCACTGTCCGAATGGAAAATCAGATATGGGCTTTTATACGATAAAGCCGCCAATTCCGACAATCTCCTGGCTGAAGCCAGGGCCAGTAGCATGGTTACTTTCCATGTAAGATATTTCAAATCCACCGATTTGAGTGGCTCAAACCAATGGGATTTGAGAAAATCCAAAACTACATTGAGATCCCACGGTGCCACTGGGGGCACAACCGGGGGCTGTATATGTAGTACTCCTTTTACAAAAGTCTGGACTTCAGGAACTGAAGCCAATTCTTTTTGGAAGAAAATCGACAGGGCCGAAATTTGAACCTTAATGGACCCTAATTTGAGGCCCATAGACAATCCTGTTTGCAGGAAATGTAGGAATCGACCCAGTTGAAATTCCTCCGTCGGGGCCCTCCTGGCCTCACACCACGCAACATATTTTCTCCAAATGCGGTGATAATGTTGTGCAGTCACCTCCTTCCTGGCTTTGACCAGGGTAGGGATGACCTCTTCCGGAATGCCTTTTTCCCTTAGGATCCGGCGTTCAACCGCCATGCCGTCAAACGCAGCCGCGGTAAGTCTTGGAATAGACACGGTCCCTGCTGAAGCAGATCCCTTCTTAGAGGTAGAGGCCACGGATCTTCCGTGAGCATCTCCTGAAGTTCCGGGTACCAAGTCCTTCTTGGCCAGTCCGGAGCCACTAGTATCGTTCTTACTCCCCTTTGCCGTATAATTCTCAGTACCTTGGGTATGAGAGGCAGAGGAGGGAACACATACACTGACTGGTACACCCATGGTGTTACCAGAGCGTCCACAGCTATTGCCTGAGGGTCTCTTGACCTGGCGCAATACCTGTCCAGTTTTTTGTTGAGGCAGGACGCCATCATGTCCACCATTGGTCTTTCCCAATGGACCACAATCATGTGGAAGACTTCTGGATGAAGTCCCCACTCTCCCGGGTGAAGATCGTGTCTGCTGAGGAAGTCTGCTTCCCAGTTGTCCACTCCCGGGATGAACACTGCTGACAGTGCTATCACATGATTTTCTGCCCAGCGAAGAATCCTTGCAGCTTCTGCCATTGCCCTCCTGCTTCTTGTGCCGCCCTGTCTGTTTACGTGGGCGACTGCCGTGATGTTGTCCGACTGGATCAACACCGGCTGACCCTGAAGCAGAGGTTTTGCCAGGCTTAGAGCATTGTAGATTGCTCTTAGTTCCAGTATATTTATGTGAAGAGACGTTTCCAGGCTTGACCACACGCCCTGGAAGTTTCTTCCCTGTGTGACCGCTCCCCAGCCTCTCAGGCTGGCATCCGTGGTCACTAGGACCCAGTTCTGTATGCCGAATCTGCGGCCCTCTAACAGATGAGCACTCTGCAACCACCATAGCAGAGACACCCTTGTCCTTGTCGACAATTTTATCCGCTGATGCATCTGCAGATGCGATCCGGACCATTTGTCCAGCAGATCCCACTGAAAAATTTGTGCATGGAATCTGCCGAATGGAATCGCTTCGTAAGAAGCCACCATTTTTCCCAGGACTCTTGTGCATTGATGCACAGACACTCTCCCTGGTTTTAGGAGGTTCCTGACGAGTTCGGATAACTCCCTGGCTTTCTCCTCCGGAAGAAATACCTTTTTCTGAACAGTGTCCAGAATCATCCCTAGGAACAGCAGACGTGTCGTCGGGATCAGTTGGGATTTTGGAAAATTCAGAATCCACCCGTGCTGTTGGAGCACTACTTGGGTTAGTGCTACTCCGACCTCCAGCTGTTCTCTGGATCTTGCCCTTATCAGGAGATCGTCCAAGTAAGGGATAATTAATACGCCTTTTCTTCGAAGAAGGATCATCATTTCGGCCATTACCTTGGTAAAGACCCGGGGTGCCGTGGACAATCCAAACGGCAGCGTCTGAAACTGATAATGACAGTTTTGTACCACGAACCTGAGGTACCCTTGGTGTGAAGGGCAAATTGGGACATGAAGGTAAGCATCCTTGATGTCCAAGGACACCATAAAGTCCCCTTCTTCCAGATTCGCTATCACTGCTCTGAGTGACTCCATCTTCGGTACCACAAATAGCGTGGAGTAATACCCCTTTCCCTGTTGTAGAAGGGGTACCTTGACTATCACCTGCTGAGAATACAGCTTGTGAATGGCTTCCAATACCGTCGCCCTGTCGGAGGGTGACGTTGGCAAAGCAGACTTTAGGAACCGGCGAGGGGGAGACTTCTCGAATTCCAACCTGTAACCCTGAGATACTACCTGCAGGATCCAGGGGTCCACCTGAGAGTGAGCCCACTGTGCGCTGAAATTCTTGAGGCGACCCCCCACCGCCCCTGAGTCCGCTTGTAAGGTCCCAGCGTCATGCTGACGCCTTTGCAGAAGCCGGTGAGGACTTCTGCTCCTGGGAAGGAGCTGCTTGCTGCAGTCTCTTACCCTTTCCTTTGCCTCGGGGCAAATATGAATGTCCTTTTGCTCGCTTGTTCTTATAGGAATGAAAGGACTGCGGCTGAAAAGACTGCGTCTTTTTCTGCTGGGAGGTGACCTGAGGTAAAAAGGTGGATTTCCCGGCTGTTGCCGTGGCCACCAGATCCGATAGACCGACCCCAAATAATTCCTCCCCCTTATACGGCAATACTTCCATATGCCGTTTGGAATCCGCATCACCTGACCACTGTCGCGTCCATAAACTTCTTCTGGCAGATATGGACATCGCACTTACTCTTGATGCCAGAGTGCAAATATCTCTCTGTGCATCTCGCATATATAGAAATGCATCCTTTAAATGCTCTATAGTCAGTAAAATACTGTCCCTATCCAGGGTATCAATATTTTCAGTCAGTGACTCCGACCAAGCCACCCCAGCACTGCACATCCAGGCTGAGGCGATTGCTGGTCGCAGTATAACACCCGTATGTGTGTATATACTTTTTAGTGTATTCTCCAGCCTCCTATCAGCTGGATCCTTGAGGGCGGCCGTCTCTGGCGACGGTAACGCCACTTGCTTTGATAAGCGTGTGAGCGCCTTATCTACCCTAGGGGGTGTTTCCCAGCGCGCCCTAACCTCTGGCGGGAAAGGGTATAATGCCAATAACTTCTTTGAAATTAGCAGTTTTCTATCGGGGGTAACCCACGCTTCATCACACACTTCATTCAATTCCTCTGATTCAGGAAAAACTACCGGTAGTTTTTTCACACCCCACATAATACCCCTTTTTGTGGTACTTGCAGTATCAGAGATATGCAAAACCTCCTTCATTGCCGTGATCATATAACGTGTGGCCCTACTGGAAAATACGTTTGTTTCTTCACCGTCGACACTGGATTCGGTGTCCGTGTCTGGGTCTGTGTCGACCGACTGAGGTAAAGGGCGTTTTACAGCCCCTGACGGTGTTTGAGACGCCTGGACAGGTACTAACTGGTTTGCCGGCCGTCTCATGTCATCCACCGACCTTTGCAGCGTGCTGACAGTATCACGTAATTCCATAAATAAAGCCATCCATTCTGGTGTCGACTCCCTAGGGGGTGACATCACCATTACAGGCAATTGCTCCGCCCCCACACCAACATCGTCCTCATACATGTCGACACACGCGTACCGACACACAGCAGACACACAGGGAATGCTCTGATAGAAGACAGGACCCCACTAGCCCTTTGGGGAGACAGAGGGAGAGTTTGCCAGCACACACCCAAGCGCCATAAATATATAGGGACAACCTTAAATAAGTGTGTTCCCCTTATAGCAGCTCAAATATTGTTAATATCGCCAAATAAGTGCCCCCCCCTCTCTGTTTTTACCCTGTTTCTGTAGTGCAGTGCAGGGGAGAGCCTGGGAGCCTTCCTAGCAGCTGAGCTGTGTAGGAAAATGGCGCTGTGTGCTGAGGAGAATAGGCCCCGCCCCCTTTTCGGCGGGCTTCTTCTCCCGGTTTTTCTGAAAACCTGGCAGGGGTTAAATACATCCATATAGCCCCAGGGGCTATATGTGATGTATTTTAGCCAGAATAGGTATTTCTCATTGCTGCCCAGGGCGCCCCCCCCAGCGCCCTGCACCCTCAGTGACCGTTGGTGTGAAGTGTGCCGAGAGCAATGGCGCACAGCTGCAGTGCTGTGCGCTACCTCATGAAGACTGAGAAGTCTTCAGCCGCCGGTTTCTGGACCTCTTCTCTTTTCGGCATCTGCAAGGGGGTCGGCGGCGCGGCTCCGGTGACCCATCCAGGCTGTACCTGTGATCGTCCCTCTGGAGCTAGTGTCCAGTAGCCTAAGAAGCCAATCCATCCTGCACGCAGGTGAGTTCACTTCTTCTCCCCTAAGTCCCTCGTTGCAGTGAGCCTGTTGCCAGCAGGACTCACTGAAAATAAAAAACCTAATAAAACTTTTTCTAAGCAGCTCTTTAGGAGAGCCACCTAGATTGCACCCTGCTCGGACGGGCACAAAAACCTAACTGAGGCTTGGAGGAGGGTCATAGGGGGAGGAGCCAGTGCACACCACCTAGTGGTCAAACTTTTAAATTTTGTGCCCTGTCTCCTGCGGAGCCGCTAATCCCCATGGTCCTGACGGAGTCCCCAGCATCCACTAGGATGTCAGAGAAAGTATTTTATATTTAACACAGTAAAATACCAGTAACCAATGGAGGGACTGACAGAGCGGGTCAGCAGACGAAGAACGTCTAGCGAGGGAGATTAGCCTCGCAGCTGCATTTAAAATGGATTGCAGCGGTGAGAGACTATGTTTGGGAAAACCAGTAAGGAGACTATTACAATAATCAATGCGGGAGATGATGGGTGCATGGATTAGAGTTTTTGCAGTGTCTTGTGTAAGATAAGGACGTATTTTAGATATGTTTTTTAGGTGCATGTAACATGATGACACACAACTCTACCTCTCCTCTCCTGATCTGTCCCCCTCTGTCCTCTCTCAGGTCTCCAGCTGCCTCTCTGCCATCTCCTCCTGGATGTCTGAGCGCTCTCTGAAGCTCAACATGGATAAAACTGAACTTATTATCTTTCCCCCAGCCAGAGCAACACTCCCTACAAACATCTCTATCACTGTTGACAACACTATCATCTCCCCCGTTCCCCAACTCCGCTGCCTGGGCGTCACTCTTGACTCCTCCCTCTCCTTTGCACCCTACATCCAAGCTCTGGCGCAATCTTGTCGGTTCCAGCTACGCAACATTGCTCGCATCAGGCCATTTCTCTCCCAGAGTGCAACTAAACTTATCATCCACTCACTGGTCATCTCACGACTTGACTACTGCAATGTGCTCCTCACTGGCCTCACTTGCTACCACATCGCTCCCCTCCAATCTGTCCTCAACTCTGCAGCTAGGCTCATCTTCCTCTCCCGCCGCTCCACTTCTGCCACTCCCCTTCAACAAAATCTACACTGGCTCCCATTCCCCTACAGAATCCTCTTCAAACTCCTCACCCTCACATACAAGGCCATCTCTAATTCCACTGCTCCCTACATCTCCAACCTCCTCTCCCTTCATACTCCCTCCCGCCCACTACGGTCGGCTGATGACCGTCGCCTCTCCTCTGCCTTGGTCACTGCTTCCCATGCACGAGTTCAGGATTTTGGCCGTGCTGCACCCCTTCAGTGGAATACGCTCCCCCGCTCCATTAGACTCTCCCCGACCTTGCAAAGCTTCAAACGGGCATTGAAAACCCACCTATTCATCAAAGCGTACCCCTCCAATGCATAACCTAGTCCTTAGGCTGCTCCTCCATCCCCCTGCCCCATGCCTTGGACATCTCTGCTTTGCTCGCATACCACTATCAGGCTTCTACCTGCTTGCACCTCATGTCATCTGTCTGTTGCCCCTCCCCACTAGATTGTTAGCTCTACAGAGCAGGGCCCTCTTTCCTCTTGTCTAAACCCTCTTCTTGACACATTTCACTCAGCGACCATCTTTACCTGCTTTCTCTCCTGCTGGTAAAGGCTCATCTCTATCTATGGCCGCCAGCCCCAAGTAGTACAATGATTACTCCTTCGCTACTTACATCTAAGCTGTATTATGTTTTGAGAAATGTGTTGCTCTTTGTTACCTGCACTCCATTTTTGTTATTTATTTACTGTTATGCTAAGTTTTGTGTCCCTGTACTGTCCTTTGTACGGCGCTGCGAAACACTTGTGGCGCCCTATAAATAAAATGTAATAATAATAATAATGATTTATAAACAGATTGAATATGTGCAACAAAGGACAGTTCAGAGTCAAGGATGACACCTAGGCAGCGAGCTTGTGGGGTAGGGTGGATAGTCGCATTCTCAACAGTTATGGAGAAATCAGGTTGGTAACTACTCTTGGCTGGCGGGAAAAAAATTAATTCTGTTTTGGAAATGTTGAGTTTGAGGTGGCGAGATGACATCCAAGATGAAATGGCAGACAGGCATTCAGTGACAAGAACCAATACAGATGGTGATAAATCTGGGAAGGATAGATATATTTGAGTATCATCAGTGTACAAATGATACTGAAATCCGAAGGAGCTGATTAGTTTACCAAGAGATGAGGTATAGATTGAGAAAAGCAGAGGACCCCAGACTGAGCCTTGCAGTACTCCAACCGATAGAGGCAGAGAAGAAGAGGTAGAATCAGAGAAGTGAACACTGAAAGTGAGATTAGATAGGTAGGATGAGAACCAAGTAAGGGCTGTGTCCTGAGGACCTAGGGATTGTAGTGTTTGTATGAGAAGAGAGTGGTCAACAGTGTCAAAAGCAGCAGAGAGATCTAGAAGAATAAGAAGTGTGTAATGGCCTTTCGATCTAGCAGTGACCAGATCATTCACTACTTTGGACAGTGCCGTCTCTGTGGAGTGTTGGGCACGAAAGCCTGACTGAATTGGGTCCAATAAGTTGTGGGAGTTGAGAAAGTATGTAAGGCGAGTGCAGGCAGGTCTCTCAAGTAGCTTGGAGAGACATGGGAGCTGGGAAACGGGACGGTAGTTAGAGAGAGTGTTTGAGTCAGAATTGTGGGGGGGTTTTCAGAATGGGAGTAATCATTTCATGCTTAAACAGAGAAGGAAAGATACCAGTAGAGAGAAAGAGAGATTTTAGTTAAGGTTGGGATAAGCACAGGAGACAACATTTTATTGACTTGTGAGGGTATAAGATCAAGAGGAGAGGTAGTGGAGTAAAAGAGAGTGTTGATACTTCATCTTCACTTGTGGGATCAAATGAATAGAATGTGCCAGAGGGTTCAGGTAGGGAATTGAGCAGGTCACTGGCTGAGTTAGGGCATACCATTTCATCTCGGATTTTATTAATCTTATCCTTGAAGTAGGAAGCAAGTTCTTGTGCACGGATAGTAGCTAGTGGGTGAGGTGAGGGACGGTAAAGAAGTTATTTAAATGTATTAAAAAGTCGCTTGGAGTTGGTGGCATGAGAAGAGATGAGAGATTGGAAATATGTTTGTTTGGCAGTGTCCAGGGCCTGACGATAGGAGTGGTAGGTGGTCTTACATGTGAGAAAGTCACTTGGATTCTCTTGGATTCTGAAATGTATGCCACTGACGTTCTACTTTAGAGAGAGTGTTTGAGTCAGAATTGTGGGGGGGTTTTCAGAATGGGAGTAATCATTTCATGCTTAAACAGAGAAGGAAAGATACCAGTAGAGAGAAAGAGAGATTTTAGTTAAGGTTGGGATAAGCACAGGAGACAACATTTTATTGACTTGTGAGGGTATAAGATCAAGAGGAGAGGTAGTGGAGTAAAAGAGAGTGTTGATACTTCATCTTCACTTGTGGGATCAAATGAATAGAATGTGCCAGAGGGTTCAGGTAGGGAATTGAGCAGGTCACTGGCTGAGTTAGGGCATACCATTTCATCTCGGATTTTATTAATCTTATCCTTGAAGTAGGAAGCAAGTTCTTGTGCACGGATAGTAGCTAGTGGGTGAGGTGAGGGACGGTAAAGAAGTTATTTAAATGTATTAAAAAGTCGCTTGGAGTTGGTGGCATGAGAAGAGATGAGAGATTGGAAATATGTTTGTTTGGCAGTGTCCAGGGCCTGACGATAGGAGTGGTAGGTGGTCTTACATGTGAGAAAGTCACTTGGATTCTCTTGGATTCTGAAATGTATGCCACTGACGTTCTACTTTACGTGACAGTTTATGTAGGTGTCTTGTTGAATTAGAGTGCCACGGTTGGCATCTAAGCCTATGTGGATTGTGATAGCTGGAGCCACTTCATCAAGGGCATGCTCTAGAGTCTGGTGCAGGTGGGATACAGCAATCTCAGGTGTGGTAAATGTAGACATTGGCGAGAGCAGTTGTTGCAGAGAAGTGGAAAGTAGTTGAAAATGTATATTGTTAAGATTTTTGCGGGTTAGAGGAGGCTTGCTTGTTTTTAGTGTCATAGAGTTTAGAGTAATGGAAGAGATTGAGAAGGTGATCAGGTTGTGATCAGAGAGAGGGAAAGGAGTGTTAATGAATTCAGAAACGGAGCAGAGCCTGGTGAACACAAGTTCAAGCCAGTGGCCCTCCTGGTGAGTAGAGGAGTCAGACCACTGGGTGAGGCCAAGAGAGGAGGTTAGAGAGAGGAGTTTGGAGGCATGAACAAATTGTGGACTGTCAAGAGCTATATTGGAATCACCCATAATGATGGTGGAGATGTCAGAGGATAAGAAGTGAGGGAGCCAGGCAGAAAAATCTTCTAGAAATTGTTGTTTGGGTTGCCCAGGAGGGCAATAGATAGCTGCAACACGCAGAGAGAAGGGGGTGAAAATCCTGATAGAGTGAACTTCAAATGATGTGAATGCGAGTGATGGAGCCTGAGGATTTGCTGCCATTCCTTAAATTCCTTGAACTGACATTACCATGCTGCCGCAAGGCGAGACGACCTGATGAGGACTCATCAAGTGGGAATCGTCGCACTGAGAACAGTGAGACTGGAAGACCTGTTGAAAGACGTTCACTCATCGCACGCTTTAGGAGATTCATGACTAAGAGGAGGCAAGGCAAAATGGGTGGAACCAACATTACCCACCTCATCACTGAGAGCATGAAGGATTCACTGCTATCCTGTGTGGATCTATCAGCCCTCATACAGACCTCATATGATGGTCCTGCCAAGGAACCTGGTAACGACCAGGAAATGCGCTCACATGAAAAAATCCAAGACAGTGCAGGTTCTGTGCAATCCACCAGCGAGCTTCTCAGCTGTCTAACAGAGTTCCTCTGCCACAGGTGTAAGTAGTCCCATTGTATATCACCCACAGATATCGCTTTATGGATAACCGCTGTAGACAGCTCCCTCTCTGCATATTGACAGAAAGTCGGTTTGATCACTCCGGCCAATGCAGTGTTTCTCTACATGCTCTGCCGAGAGGTCATGTCATCAGAGCTGTATAGCATGCGGGAACTACAAGCATATCTATCAACATGTCTGTATGTATCATATGCATACGTGGGCAGTGAGACTGCCTACCCGTTGGAGCCTTACTTTGCCCAAAGCTCGAAGGAAGCCTTTGGGAGTCGTTGTCTCTATGTTATCAACCTAATGAGTGCAAAGATGCGCCACTCCCACGCTGACCCCCAGTATTTTACCCAGGTCTTTGAGGATCTTAAAGCTGAGGGTGGACAGCAGATATAAAATCAGCTTAAAATCGTACTGGACAGGTCCCATTACCTGAACCAGCAGTGCGAGCAGAAAAAGTGAATCAGCCTCCAATCAGAGGAGGTAGAGGCTAATACAGTAACCAGCAACTGTGGTGAGCGTTGATGAATATTCTGTTGCTATGAATTAAAGCAACAGCTCTGGCTTCAGAAACATAAAGAAGATCAAATTCAGACATGGGAACTTGAGGCTACAGAAACCCTATTTTAGGCTTGGGAATCTAAGGCAAAGAAACCCACACCACCCATGGCTGTTATTGCATGGCTATAGGGCGTGGCCCATTGGTGATGGGGTTACCAGTTCTTAAGACTTGGTAATAGCACAGCCACCATGGATCAACGCAATATTCAGTTTTTGTTAAGTTTGAACAGTCTAAATGCGCTGTCAGAATTGCCATGACAGACTTATTTGACAACTTTCAGCTTAATCTACAAGTAGGCTGTGGGACACCGGACCATGGGATGCAAGATGGTCTGGAGTTTGGCATTCAAGCAACTGTAACTTTAATTCTATGCAACCCTACAATGGTAGTACTTCTTTTAAAAGAGTCCGGTAAGGAGTAGCAGTAACCCGGTGAAACTGTTACACAAACAAACCAGCAGGAAACCGACAGCCAGGAACCTGCGCATGAGGGAGGGAACACATTGTCCCACAGCCTGCATCAGAGAAAAGGAATCGATGGCAAGTAACTAAAAATACTCTCCTTTTCAGCAAGGCTGGTGGGACACTGGGCTATGGAGCGTTCAACAGCCGCTCCCAGGAGAGTGATCGATCTGGCTGCCTGACTGGAGAACCCTACACCCAAAGTGGACATCAACTGACACAGATAAGAATGAGTCAACATGTGGATAGAGGACCAGGTAGCTGCATCACAAAGAACAAGCAAAGAATCTGTACGCCATACAGCAGAAGTCTTGTACAAGTAAATCCACGGAGCTCAAACTACTGTACGTCTGGTAGAGCTAGAATATCCACGTCCCGGGAAGCGGGTGAAGGAGGAAACACCACAAAGACAATTCCCTGGTTTAGGTGAAAAGTTACAAATGAAGAGAAAAAGATCTATCTACAACAGAGCCGGCCCTAGGCATAGGCAAACCAGGCAAATACCTAGGGCATTTGGAATGCAAAGGGGCACAAGCAGATTCTGCTGATTAAAATTATGGGGGTCATTCCGAGTTGTTCGCTCTGTAAATTTTTTCGCATCGCATCGATTTTCCGCTTAGTGCGCATGCGCAATGTTCGCACTGCGACTGCGCCAAGTAAATTTGCTATACAGTTAGGTATTTTACTCACGGCTTTTTCTTCGTTCAGGCGATCGGAGTGTGATTGACAGGAAGTGGGTGTTTCTGGGCGGAAACTGGCCGTTTTATGGGCGTGTGGGAAAAAACGCTACCGCTTCTGGGAAAAACGCGGGAGTTGCTGGAGAAACGGAGGAGTGTCTGGGCGAACGCTGGGTGTGTTTGTGACGTCAAACCAGGAACGACAAGCACTGAACTGATCGCAGATGCCGAGTAAGGTTGAAGCTACTCAGAAACTGCTAAGAGGTGTGTAGTCGCAATTTTGAGAATCTTTCGTTCGCAATTTTACTATGCTAAGATTCATTCCCAGTAGGCGGCGGCTTAGCGTGTGTAAAGCTGCTAAAAGCAGCTTGCGAGCGAACAACTCGGAATGAGGGCCTATATGCGGCATGCCTATATTATGTGTGTGACTGTGTCTGTATCTGCATATGAAATGCTACATTACAGTGTATTCCTGGGAATCACTGTAACGTAGCATTTCGTATGCAGATACAGCCACAGTGGCACACAGAATACAGGCATGCTACATATCATTTTAATCAGTAGAAGCTGCTTGTGCGTTCTAGTCACATAGAAATGAAAATTAGATGCATTTTCTGCAAAAAAGGCGAGCAACGTTAGCAGAGCTGGACGAAAGCTGCATGGAATATTGAGGCAAGATGTATGAGGACACATCTGTATCCAAGCAGAGGAAGAGGTCACAGTGTTAGCGGCCATGTGAGTGCTGTGTGTGTGTGTGTGTGTGTGTGTGTGTGTGTGTGTGGGTAGGTTCGTTGTGCAATAGTGTTCGGCATATGTGTAAGAGACATTATGTATGTCATGTGTATAAATGCATTCATAATGTGTCGACATGTGTAAGGGGCATTGTGTGTGTCATTATGTATATAAGGACATTAATAAAGGTTGTCATAATGTGTAAGGCGTATTATGTTTATAAGAACATTGAAAATGTGTGTCATATGTGTAAAGGGCATTACTGTGCGTATTGTGTATAAAGGCATTACTAATGTGTGGCTTTATGTGTATAAGGTGCTCTACTGTGTGGCGTAATATATAGAAAAGGCACTACTGTGTGGTATAATGTGAATAAAGAGCAATATGGTGTGGTGTAATTTTAATTGGGGCCACTACTGTGTGGCCATGCCCCTTCCCAAAAGAACACGCCTTTTTGGGGCTGCGCACCAAATGTGCGCACTGTTACTATTTAAAATATAGGGGTAGGAGCTCCAAAATGAGGACTGCTATGACTGAGGGATGATGGTGATGGGAAAGGGGTGACGGGTCAGAGGCGGAACTAGCAGCGGTGCTAGAGGGCACCAGACAAAATTTTGCCTAGTGCATCATTTTGATTAGGGCCGGCTCTGGCTGCGAGAGGGGAGGTTAGGGTTAGGCTACGGGAGGGGAGGATAGGGTTAGGCTGCGGAGGGAGGTTATGGTTAAGCTGCGGAAGGGGAGATTAGTGTTAGGCTGCGGGGGGAGGTTAGGGTTAGACTGCGGGGGGAGCGGAGATTGGGGTTAGGCTGCGGGGAGGTTAGGGTTAGGCTGCGGGGGAGGTTAAGGTTAGGCTGTGGGGGGAGGTTAGGGTTAGGCTGCGGGGGGAGGTTAGGGTTAGGCTGCGGGGGGAGGTTAGGGTTAGGCTGCGGGGGGAGGGTTAGGCTGTGGGAAGGGTTAGGCTGCGGGTGGGGACGGTTAGGGTAAGGGACTACGCAATTGTGGGTGCGGCTGGCGGCGGCAGCCTGCATAGGGGGGTGACGGCCAGCCAATGAGGGGACGAATGAAATGGCCAAACGGAATCCGGTCCGGCGTCCCGGCATACCAATCCGCCCCTGATTACAGCGCATTAACCCACATAATATTAAGCAGCGCCCCATAACATTATGGGGCGCTGCTAAAATCTCGAGACCAATAAAACTATATAAAACCCTAGGGTCACTTTCAACTGCCAAAAGGGCAGCAGCTGACGTACTGATTTATACATAGGCTCTGCAACCTGAGGGCACAGTTCTTTTATCATGGAAGGTGGAAGAAGGTATGTGAATGAGATTTACCCATAGCCCAACCTGAATGTCTGACACCAGTGAATAGTATGGGTTTGGATATTTTATTAGGGGGCTTTGAGGTTAGCGGTTAGTTACTCTCCGTGACAATGTGGGCTTTGCTGCAGCTGCCTCACAGTTATGTGCTCTGGTGACTGGCAAGAGGGGGAAGGAAGCGGCAGTTCTACGCCTCTCTATTATTACCCTGCTTCACCACACTTTCCTATAATAAATGAGATACACTAGATGCCCTAGTGTACCCTAACGTTGCTGGAAGCTGCTCACATGTATCATAGATTAGCCAGAGAGATACAGAATACCCTTCCTACTCCCCACACATGTCACCTAGACAGCGCCAGTGTCTATACTTTATACTTCCTGAAGTGTAATCTGGTGACTGGTGTTCCGTGTCTCTGAACTATTATACAGCAATGTCTATGGAAATTATGTTCACTGCTGTGGACGATTCCTGCTGCTGTGTCTGTGTGCGGCTACAGTGCATGAGAGTGTTTACAGACCTCAGCAATCTTCCATCAATAATCTGCTTATTGCTCCTTGTACACTCCCCCGACTCTGTGTGGGTGTGGTCAGAACCATGTGGGTGTGGCCAGTGCTGTATGGGTGTGGTCACGCTCCCTCACAACACATGACCACGCCCGTTTTTGGCACTCAGTACCACTAAGAAAATATTTCTACTTGCACCACTGGTAGGTGGAGAGGGGTACAGTAAGAAGGGTGGACAGCTATAGTAACTGACATCCGGCTGTGTAGAGGGCCCGGACTGTGGGGGAGATGTACTAAGCTTTGGAGAGTGATAAAGTGGAGAGAGATAAAGTGCCAGACAATCAGCTTTTAACTGACATGTTACCAGCTGGGTTCGAAAAATGACGGTTAGGAGCTGACTGGTTGGTAGTTTCTCTCCACTTTATCACTCTGCAAGGCTTAGTACATCTGTCCCTTTCTGCGGTAACCAGAGGCAGGTGTGAGTGGCGGGGCATGTCAGTTTGGATTGGCAGGCAATATGGGCTGTCCGTTAGGCGAGCAGCGGGCAGAGCTCAGGTATTAGCGACTGTCACTGCTGCTCCGCTCTCTGGGTAACCAGAGATCCTGCGCTCACAGACACAGCTTCTTTTTCCCCCGGATACTCAGATTCTCCCGGCCAATGGGGGTAATTCAGACCTGATCGCAGCAGCAAATTTGTTAGCAGTTGGGCAAAACCATGTGCACTGCAGGTGTTGCAGATATAACATTTGCAGAGAGAGTTAGATTTCAGAGGGTTATTTGTTTCTGTGCAGAGTAAATACTGCCTGCTTTATTTTTACACTGCAATTTAGATTTCAGTTTGAACACACCCCACCCAAATCTAATTCTCTCTGCACATGTTATATCTGCCTCCCCTGCAGTGCACATGGTTTTGCCCAACTGCTAACAAATTTGCTGCTACGATCAGGTCTGAATTACCCCCTTTGTACCCAGTTCTCAGCACCGCTTTCTGGAAACTTCAACGCCTGTCACCAAGAAACTTCAAGACTTGTGCACGTCACTCTTTCCATCCGCCCTGCCTGCATTAACAGGGCACCAGCATAAGCACGAGGACCACTGCGAAATTCCCCATCCCCCAATGTTCAGGTGACCATTAGTGTCCACTCAATATTTCCCAGTGAGTCCTTTAGTCTACAGTCACTTTTCCCTCCTATACAAATACTTTAAATTAAACTATTATTACATTAATTTCTAAATTGTCATGATTAATAATAAACTTATATATTTTTTTTTTTAAATCTATATGATCCTAAACAATTTATTACAAAACAGCAAACATATTTTGATATGAAACCTAAAAGGGTCACAGTTATAACAGACTCTCCTGCCCTGGTGCTGCTGCTGCTGCTGCACAGTGCCTAGAAGCATGATGTCATAGCAACCATACTTACCTACTCTCCCGGATTCTGCGGGAGACACCCGGTTTTTCGAGTAGTCCCCCGCAGCCCCGGAAGAGTGGGCACACCTCCCGCATTCTGCCCACTTCCTAGTGAAGTGGGCAGAATGTGGAGAAAGACAGAGCAAAATCGCGGCCTGGTGGAGGGGGCGGAGCCTAATGGCGCAATTATATGATAATCGTGTCATTTAGCTCCGCCCCCTATGTAAATATTAACCTACTGTGGGCTTTTCCTGGCGAGTGGGCGGGGCTTAATGATGTAATTATCTCAGCCCCGCCCTAGTCGCCGCCCACCTGCTTCTCCTCTCCGGGCATCTCCCGGAGAGGAGATTTCATATGTTGGCAAGTATGAGTAACTAAGCTTCATGGGTCCTAGAACTACGCTCAGCTACTGGCAGGCACTGTGGCGTAGTGGCTGCGTCAGTGTCTGGGAAGCCGGCATTGTGGGTTCGAGACCCACCCCGACCACTTCGCATGGGATACTACCCAGGAGTGTGATAAGACCTGGCACGCCTACCCGGGAGTGTGGTAAGCATTAGCATACGTCACACCGGGGAGAGTGGTAAGTCCTAGCACACCTCTGACAGGGTGGCCCCCGAGTTGAGTTGAAGGGCGTGGATCTCAAACCTGGATCCCAGATACATTTTTTTCCTGACATAAAAAAAACCTGGACCTTGGAGGGCAGAGCTTATACAAAAGGGGCATCAGTTGGATTTAGACAAAATATTAAAACATGAAATGCTAATAACTAAAATAAGAATTTACTTACCGATAATTCTATTTCTCGTAGTCCGTAGTGGATGCTGGGAACTCCGTAAGGACCATGGGGAATAGCGGCTCCGCAGGAGACTGGGCACAAAAAGAAAGCTTTAGGACTACCTGGTGTGCACTGGCTCCTCCCCCTATGACCCTCCTCCAAGCCTCAGTTAGGATACTGTGCCCGGACGAGCGTACACAATAAGGAAGGATTTTGAATCCCGGGTAAGACTCATACCAGCCACACCAATCACACCGTACAACTTGTGATCTGAACCCAGTTAACAGCATGATAACAGAGGAGCCTCTGGAAAGATGGCTCACAACAACAATAACCCGATTTATTTAACAATAACTATGTACAAGTATTGCAGACAATCCGCACTTGGGATGGGCGCCCAGCATCCACTACGGACTACGAGAAATAGAATTATCGGTAAGTAAATTCTTATTTTCTCTGACGTCCTAGTGGATGCTGGGAACTCCGTAAGGACCATGGGGATTATACCAAAGCTCCCAAACGGGCGGGAGAGTGCGGATGACTCTGCAGCACCGAATGAGAGAACTCCAGGTCCTCCTCAGCCAGAGTATCAAATTTGTAGAATTTAGCAAACGTGTTTGCCCCTGACCAAGTAGCTGCTCGGCAAAGTTGTAAAGCCGAGACCCCTCGGGCAGCCGCCCAAGATGAGCCCCCTTCCTTGTGGAATGGGCTTTTACAGATTTTGGCTGTGGCAGGCCTGCCACAGAATGTGCAAGCTGAATTGTACTACAAATCCAACGAGCAATAGTCTGCTTAGAAGCAGGAGCACCCAGCTTGTTGGGTGCATACAGGATAAACAGGGAGTCAGATTTTCTGACTCCAGCCGTCCTGGAAACATATATTTTCAGGGCCCTGACAACGTCCAGCAACTTGGAGACCTCCAAGTCCCTAGTAGCCGCAGGTACCACAATAGGCTGGTTCAGGTAAAACGCTGAAACCACCTTAGGGAGAAATTGTGGACGAGTCCTCAATTCTGCCCTGTCCGTATGAAAAATCAGGTAAGGGCTTTTATAAGATAAAGCCGCCAATTCTGACACGCGCCTGGCCGAAGCCAGGGCCAACAGCATGACCACTTTCCATGTGAGATATTTCAAATCCACAGATTTAAGCGGTTCAAACCAATGTGATTTTAGGAACCCCAAAACTACATTGAGATCCCAAAGTGCCACTGGAGGCACAAAAGGAGGCTGTATATGCAGCACCCCCTTGACAACGTCTGAACTTCAGGAACTGAAGCCAGTTCTTTCTGGAAGAAAATCGACAGGGCCGAAATCTGAACCTTAATGGATCCTAATTTTAGGCCCATAGACACTCCTGTTTGCAGGAAATGCAGGAATCGACCCAGTTGAAATTCCTCCGTTGGGGCCTTCCTGGCCTCGCACCACGCAACATATTTCCGCCAAATGCGGTGATAATGCTTTGCGGTCACATCCTTCCTGGCTTTGATCAGGGTAGGAATGACTTCTTCCGGAATGCCTTTTTCCTTCAGGATCCGGCGTTCAACCGCCATGCCGTCAAACGCAGCCGCGGTAAGTCTTGGAACAGACAGGGTCCTTGCTGGAGCAGGTCCCTTCTTAGAGGTAGAGGCCACGGGTCCTCTGTGAGCATCTCTTGAAGTTCCGGGTACCAAGTCCTTCTTGGCCAATCCGGAGCCACGAGTATAGTTCTTACTCCTCTCCGTCTTATAATTCTCAGTACCTTGGGTATGAGAGGCAGAGGAGGGAAACACATACACTGACTGGTACACCCATGGTGTTACCAGAGCGTCCACAGCTATTGCCTGAGGGTCCCTTGACCTGGCGCAATACCTGTCAATTTTTTTGTTGAGGCGGGACGCCATCATGTCCACCTTTGGTTTTTTCCAACGGTTTACAATCATGTGGAAGACTTCTGGGTGAAGTCCCACTCTCCCGGGTGGAGGTCGTGCCTGCTGAGGAAGTCTGCTTCCCAGTTGTCCACTCCCGGAATGAACACTGCTGACAGTGCTATCACATGATTTTCCGCCCAGCGAAGAATCCTTGCAGCTTCTGCCATTGCCCTCCTGCTTCTTGTGCCGCCCTGTCTGTTCACGTGGGCGACTGCCGTGATGTTGTCCGACTGGATCAGCACCGGCTGACCTTGAAGCAGAGGTCTTGCTTGGCTTAGGGCATTGTAAATGGCCCTCAGCTCCAGGATATTTATGTGAAGTGATGTCTCCAGGCTTGACCACAAGCCCTGGAAATTTCTTCCCTGTGTGACTGCTCCCCAGCCTCGCAGGCTGGCATCCGTGGTCACCAGGACCCAGTCCTGAATGCCGAATCTGCGGCCCTCTAGAAGATGAGCACTCTGCAACCACCACAGGATTGACACCCTTGTCTTTGGTGACAGGGTTATCCGCTGATGCATCTGAAGATGCGATCCGGACCATTTGTCCAGCAGGTCCCACTGGAAAGTTCTTGCGTGGAATCTGCCGAAAGGGATTGCTTCGTAGGAAGCCACCACTTTTCCCAGGACCCTTGTGCATTGATGCACTGACACTTGGCCTGGTTTTAGGAGGTTTCTGACTAGTTCGGATAACTCCCTGGCTTTCTCCTCCGGGAGAAACACCTTTTTCTGGACTGTGTCCAGGATCATCCCTAGGAATAGAAGACGTGTCGTCGGGATCAGCTGCGATTTTGGAATATTGAGAATCCAACCGTGCTGCCACAACACTACTTGAGATAGTGCTACCCCGACTACCAATTGTTCCCTGGATCTTGCCCTTATCAGGAGATCGTCCAAGTACGGGATAACTAAAACTCCCTTCCTTCGAAGGAGTATCATCATTTCGGCCATTACCTTGGTAAAGACCCGGGGTGCCGTGGACAAACCAAACGGCAGCGTCTGAAACTGATAGTGACAGTTCTGTACCACAAACCTGAGGTATCCTTGGTGAGAAGGGTAAATTGGGACATGGAGGTAAGCCTCCTTGATGTCCAAAGACACCATATAATCCCCTTCTTGCAAGTTCGCAATCAACGCTCTGAGTGACTCCATCTTGAATTTGAACCTGTGTATGTAAGTGTTCAAGGATTTCAGATTTAAAATAGGTCTCACCGAGCCGTCCGGCTTCGGTACCACAAACAGCGTGGAATAATACCCCTGTCCCTGTTGCAGGAGGGGTATCTTGATTATCACCTGCTGGGAATACAGCTTGTGAATGGCTTCCAATACCGCCTCCCTGTCGGAGGGAGACGTCGGTAAAGCAGACTTTAGGGGAGTGCCTGAGTCCGCTTGTAAAGCCCCAGCGTCATGCTGAGGACTTGGCAGAAACGGGAGAGGGCTTCTGTTCCTGGGAACTGGCTGTTTGCTGCAGCCTTTTTCCTCTCCCTCTGCCACGGGGCAGAACTGAGGAGCCTTTTGCCCGCTTGCCCTTATGGGGCCGAAAGGACTGCGCCTGATAATACGGCGTCTTCTTATGTTGAGAGGCTACCTGGGGTAAAAATGTGGATTTCCCAGCAGTTGCCGTGGCCACCAGGTCTGATAGACCTACCTCAAATAACGCCTCCCCTTTGTAAGGCAATACTTCCATATGCCTTTTGGAATCAGCATCACCTGACCACTGCCTCGTCCATAACCCTCTTCTGGCAGAAATGGACAGTGCACTTACTCTTGATGCCAGTCGGCAAATATCCCTCTGTGCATCCCGCATATATAGAAATGCATCTTTCAAATGCTCTATAGTCAGTAATATACTGTCCCTATCCAGGGTATCAATATTGTCAGTCAGGGAATCCGACCAAGCCACCCCAGCACTGCACATCCAGGCTGAGGCGATTGCTGGTCGCAGTATAACACCCGTGTGAGTGTATATACATTTTAGGATATTCTCCTGCTTTCTGTCAGCAGGTTCCTTAAGGGCGGCCCTATCAGGAGACGGTAGTGCCACCTGTTTTGACAAACGTGTGAGCGCTTTATCCACCTTAGGGGGTGTTTCCCAACGTGTCCTATCCTCTGGCGGGAAGGGGTATGATGCTAATAACCTTTTAGGAATTATCAGTTTTTTATCGGGGGAAACCCACGCTTCATCACACACTTCATTTAATTCCTCAGATGCAGGAAAAACTACAGGCAGTTTTTTCTCACCAAACATAATACCCTTTTTAGTGGTACTTGTATTATCAGAAATATGTAAAACATTTTTCATAGCGTCAATCATGTAACGTGTGGCCCTACTGGAAGTCACATTCGTATCTTCATCGTCGACACTGGAGTCAGTATCCGTGTCGGCGTCTGTATCTGCCATCTGAGGTAACGGGCGTTTTAGAGCCCCTGATGGCTTTTGAGACGCCTAGACAGGCACGAGCTGAGTAGCCGGCTGTCTCATGTCATCAACCGTCTTTTGTAAAGAGCTGACACTGTCACGTAATTCCTTCCATAAGCTCAGCCACTCAGGTGTCGACTCCCTAGGGGGTGACATCTCCATTACAGGCAATTGCTCCTCCTCCACACCATTTTCCTCCTCATACATGTCGACACAATCGTACCGACACACAGCATACACACAGGGAATGCTCTGATAGAGGACAGGACCCCACTAGCCCTTTGGGGAGACAGAGGGAGAGTATGCCAGCACACACCAGAGCGCTATATATATACAGGGATAACCTTATAGAAGTGTTTTTCCCCTTATAGCTGCTGTTTTATTTATACTGCGCCTAATTAGTGCCCCCCTCTCTTGTTTTACCCTTTTCTGTAGTGCAGGACTGCAGGGGAGAGTCAGGGAGACGTCCTTCTAGCGAAGCTGTGAGGGAAAATGGCGCCCGTGTGCTGAGGAGATAGGCTCCGCCCCCTTCTCGGCGGACTTTTCTCCCGCTTTTTGCTGTATTCTGGCAGGGGTTAAAATACATCCATATAGCCCTGGGGGTTATATGTGATGTATTTTCGCCAGCCAAGGTGTTTCTATTGCTGCTCAGGGCGCCCCCCCCCCAGCGCCCTGCACCCTCAGTGACCGGAGTGTGAAGTGTGCCTGAGGAGCAATGGCGCACAGCTGCAGTGCTGTGCGCTACCTTGGTGAAGACTGATGTCTTCTGCCGCCGATTTTCCGGACCTCTTCTTGCTTCTGGCTCTGTAAGGGGGCCGGCGGCGCGGCTCTGGGACCGGACTCCGAGGCTGGGCCTGTGTTCGGTCCCTCTGGAGCTAATGGTGTCCAGTAGCCAAGAAGCCCAAGCTGGCTGCAAGCAGGCAGGTTCGCTTCTTCTCCCCTTAGTCCCTCGATGCAGTGAGCCTGTTGCCAGCAGGTCTCACTGAAAATAAAAAACCTAAAACTAAACTTTTACTAAGAAACTCAGGAGAGCCTCCTAGAATGCACCCTTCTCGGCCGGGCACAAAAATCTAACTGAGGCTTGGAGGAGGGTCATAGGGGGAGGAGCCAGTGCACACCAGGTAGTCCTAAAGCTTTACTTTTGTGCCCAGTCTCCTGCGGAGCCGCTATTCCCCATGGTCCTTACGGAGTTCCCAGCATCCACTAGGACGTCAGAGAAAAATATTTGTATTGCCCCTGCTCAAGTTATGACCCTTTGTGGAGTGATGACGTGAATTCGCCCACTCACCTACCTGAACTAGTTAGGAGTTTTGCTCTTTTCCAGGTTATAGAAATTGTTTATCATGGACTTTTGTTTGTTAAATTAATATTAAATTAGTCCACTTGATAGTCAATTGACTATAAGAACATTCGGGTATAAAGCAAATAAATATATTAATTAAAACAAATCTGAGAAAAGGAACATTTTATTTTAAAACCCTAGTGGGGTTCGAACCTGTGACCAAAGGTGAAGTATTACAGCCAGGGGTGGATTGGGATCAAAACCCAGCCCGGGAAATTTATGGAAGCAGCCCTAATAAGGGTGGGGTCTGTTGAAGGGGTGGAGTCTGTCAAGTGGGCGGGATTACTGCTTAGAAGGCCTGACTAAATGCAGGGCTGGAAAGTGCGTGCCGAAGGCGCCCAGCAAAAATTTTGTGGCGTGGCTTTGTGGGGAAGGGGTGTGGCCACATAATAGTGCCAATTCACATTACACCACACCACACCACACAGTAGTGCTGCTTATACACATTGCACCAGGTAGAACCTCCTATACACACTGTGCCAGGTAGAGCATGTTATACATATTGCGTAAGATAGAGCACTTCTACACTTTGCGCCAGGTAGAGCACGATATACACATTGCACCTGGTAAAGCACATTATACACTTTCCGCCAGACAGAGCACATTATACACATTGCACCAGGTAAAGCACATTATACATACTGCACCAAATAGAGCACGTTAAACACTTTGCGCCAGGTAGAGCACATTACACATTGCACCAGGTAAAACACATTATACACATTGCACCAGGTAAAGCACATTATACATATTGCACCAAGTAGAGCACGTTATACACATTGCCAATCTGCCGCTGCACAGGCAGATAAAATGCCTATCAGACTGACAGGCATTTTATCTGATGTTGCAGGGTGAGGTTTAGGCTCCGGGAAGGGTCATGGTTAGGATGCGGGGGAGGTTAGGGTTAGGCTGTGGGAGGGGGAGGTTAGTGCTAGGCTGCGAGAGGGGAGGTTAGGGTTAGGCTACGGGAGGGGAGGATAGGGTTAGGCTGCGGAGGGAGGTTATGGTTAAGCTGCGGAAGGGGAGATTAGTGTTAGGCTGCGGGGGGAGGTTAGGGTTAGGCTGCGGGGAGGTTAGGGTTAGGCTGCGGGGGAGGTTAAGGTTAGGCTGTGGGGGGAGGTTAGGGTTAGGCTGCGGGGGGAGGTTAGGGTTAGGCTGCGGGGGGAGGGTTAGGCTGCGGGTGGGGACGGTTAGGGTAAGGGACTACGCAATTGTGGGTGCGGCTGGCGGCGGCAGCCTGCATAGGGGGGTGACGGCCAACCAATGAGGGGACGAATGAAATGGCCAAACGGAATCCGGTCCGGCGTCCCGGCATACCAATCCGCCCCTGATTACAGCGCATTAACCCACATAATATTAAGCAGCGCCCCATAACATTATGGGGCGCTGCTAAAATCTCGAGACCAATAAAACTATATAAAACCCTAGGGTCACTTTTAACTGCCAAAAGGGCAGCAGCTGACGTACTGATTTATACATAGGCTCTGCAACCTGAGGGCACAGTTCTTTTATCATGGAAGGTGGAAGAAGGTATGTGAATGAGATTTACCCATAGCCCAACCTGGATGTCTGACACCAGTGAATAGTATGGGTTTGGATATTTTATTAGGGGGCTTTGAGGTTAGCGGTTAGTTACTCTCCGTGACAATGTGGGCTTTGCTGCAGCTGCCTCACAGTTATGTGCTCTGGTGACTGGCAAGAGGGGGAAGGAAGTGGCAGTTCTACTCCTTCCCGGGTGGGATCCGGCATTGGCAGTTGCTGCAGGCTTCCCGGACCCGGCAATATGCCGGGCTGGTTGCCATAGCAGCGGGAGGCGGAGCCGGTGGCGGAGGTGTAGGTGGCGCTGGGCGATGTTATCATCTCCGCGCCGCCTCTCCCTGCTGTAGTAAACGGTTCCTGGGACACATCGACCCGGGAGCCCGTTTACGCAGCCACTGACCCGGTATTCAACCCGGGTATAACACTGCTTTCTTCCCGGGTTCAATTGCCGGGTCAGGCGACCCGAGATTTTGGCTATGCCCCTTTCACACCGCACGCCGACTGATACCGGTTTATTTGTGCTGTGTGAAAGGGGTATAAGTCACAGTTTCATTGGTTCATAATGTGGCTACTAGCAAATGGGAAAAATATTTTTTTATGGGGGCACAGGAACATTGCTCTTCTAATGTGCAGAATGTGTAACAAGTGGAGGCTTATTTAAACCACCTTCTTTAGAAATCCTGGGGTCACAAAGCTATTACAATAAAATGCAATTTTATGACCTGGACCAATGGTTTCAGTTGTGCTCTCTTGCCAGGAATCAGACCGGTTATTTGAAGTGTCATTAAGTGTCAAATAATTTTAGAACTCATCTGGGCAAACACTAAACACACAGAGACTGCAGCTGACAGAGTATAGCAGCTGTCTGACTTCTAGGTATCAGGGAACACAGAGGAAAAAACAACATGGCAGAGGTAGAAGAAAGGAGCGGTTCCTGACTGGAGTCACTGGACATGCCGCTGACAACTGGCCATCAGTGCTGCTATTAATAGTTCTCTTGTGGGACATGTGTAGAAGTGACACAAGATAACAAGGGTTCCTGCTGTTCCTTTACTCAAAACTGGACTTCTCATATCACAATAGTTTCAGTGGTTTGCCTAGGAATGGAATACTGGAATGATTAAAACTTCTTAAGGGACTTGATACGAGTTGTGCAATACTGCAGGAATCTACGTACAAAATGTACATCAAATAATGAGGCAAATTAATAAATTAATAAAGTGGTTACCTCAATTGAGGGTTTACTGAAATATTATTATTATTTTTAAATAACCATGCATCCAGACGCATCCTCTGCAGATGTAATAATTTAATAATAAAAATGTCACAGCCGCCTGGATTTGTATTGAGATGCCCACCAGCGGCTTTGCATATCCCAGCGGCTGCTTCCAAAGATACCAGATGGTCGTGCAGCATGTCCGCTGGTAATAAGTCATCAGAGCCATTGCAGCTGTGTATAGCATCACAGTCACAGCCTCAGACAAGCGCCCAAAACGGTCCCTGCTGCCACTCCCTGTTACCTCCCCCAAAGGTCGCCAACTGTCAATCGCTTTGTTAATAAATACTATACTCTCTGTGACCATCATGACACATGAACACAGTGTGACTAAGATGCATGTGCAGACCGCCGATAATCGCTAAACTACAAAAACTATGAATAAACCCCATTATATTTATCTCTTGCTTTGTAAAAGGGCCGTGCTGCCAAATACATTTTGTTTTATAGGAATAACAATATAAAATCATAGGAGAAATTATGAAAAATAGCATTTCTTTACAGTCATTTTTTCCCCCAAATGTTTTTATGAATGTCAAAAAAACAATACAGATTATTATAAACATGCCATACTATTATGCCATAATCACAGCTTGGATGTGGCATTGTAATGTACAAAGAACAGTAACACACAATCAAATGTACAGAATTACATTGTGACATATTGGGAAGGAAATACACAAAATCATACTGCAGTGTTGTCAGTCACCATGGACTTTGGTACCATCAGATGTAAAGGCACGTAATTACAGTACATCTTGTGACATCAAAACAATGGGTGGTATTCAAACGATATATCACGCCCAATCTCCTTTCTAAATTGATCCCCGTTATTGCGCATATCGTGCCCGTAGCAATCAGGTTTAGCTGCGTAAAGGGTTGGGCGCCCTCACTAGCTGAAATCATTATACTATGAAACAGAATGGATGTGGAAGGGGGTGAAAAGAATTGAATACCGCCCACAGACTTTACGTGTTTTTAAAGATAAAAACGAGATTTATGGTAAGAACTTACCGTTGTTAAATCTCTTTCTGCGAGGTACACTGGGCTCCACAAGGATTCACATCGGGGTGTAGAGTAGGATCTTGATCCGAGGCACCAACACAAAGTTTTTGACTGTTCCCAAGATGTACAGCGCCGCCTTCTCTATAACACCGCCTCCATGCACAGGGAGCTCCGTTTTGTTAACCAGCCCAATGCAGTAGCAGGTACCACAGACGACAATTGCTCGTAGCCAATTACACCACACACTCACCACAGGAAAGGGTGTCAGCGGCTATGCCAATACCAACCCAAAGAAGCTAAGTGTGTCAGGGTGGGCGCCTTGTGGAGCCCAGTGTACCTCGCAGAAAGAGATTTAACAACGGTAAATTCTTACCATAAATCTCGTTTTCTGCTGCGGGGTACACTGGGCTCCACAAGGATTCACATCGGGGATGTCCTAAAGCAGATCTTCAAGGGAGGGGACGCACTGTAGCGGGCACAAGAACCCAGTGTCCAAAGGAAGCATCCTGGGAAGCGGCGGTATCGAAGGCATAGAACCTTATAAACGTGTTCCGTGATGACCACGTAGCCGCCTTGCACAATTGTTCAAGGGTCGCACCACGGTGGGCCCAAGAAGGTCCAACTGACCGAGTAGAATGGGCCTTAACAGTAACAGGAGCCGGACGACCAGCCTGTACATAAACATGTGCAATCACCATTCTAATCCATCTGGCCAGAGTGTGCTTGGAAGCAGGCCAGCCACGTTTGTGAAAACCAAACAATACAAAAAGAGAATCAGATTTCCTAATGAAGGAAATTCTCTTCACGTAGATACAGAGAGCCCGTACCACATACAAAGACCGCTCTTTGGCAGACAACTCAGGAGAATTAAAGGCCGGAACCACAATCTCCTGGTTAAGGTGGAAGGAAGATACCACCTTGGGTAAGGGTAGCAATCTTTCTCTGAAACCAAACTGACAAGGCAGAGATGTGAACCTTGAGGGAGGCCAGACGCAGGCCTAAGTCCAGGCCCTGTTGTAGGAAGGCCAAAACCTTGGCCGTACTAAACTTGAAAACGTCATGATTGTGAGACGCACACCAAGTAAAGTAAGCATTCCAGACCCTATGGTATATCCGAGCAGAAGCCGGCTTACAGGCCTTCAACATAGTTTGAACGACCGCCTCAGAAAAACCCTTGGCCCTCAGGACGGAAGCTTCAAGAGCCATGCCGTCAAAGCCAGACGGGCCAAATCCTGGTAAACACAAGGGCCCTGAACTAGGAGGTCTGGTCGTTGTGGAAGTAGATGGGGACGATCCCACGAGAGACCCAGAAGGTCGGAGAACCAGTCCCGTCTGGGCCACACCGGAGCGACCAGAAGAAGGTTTCCTCCTTCTTGCTTGAACTTCCGTATGACTCTGGGCAGGAGTGACACAGGAGGGAACACATAAGGCAGCTGAAAAATCCATGGAATTGCCAGAGCGTCCACAAATGCAGCTTGAGGATCCCTTGTCCTTGCTCCGAAGACCGGAACCTTGTGATTGTGTCGAGACGCCATCAGACCCACATCTGGAAGGCCCCACGAGTCCACGAGAAGTTGAAACACCTCCGGATGGAGGGTCCACTCTCCTTCGTGTACATCCTGACGACTGAGATAGTCTGCTTCCCAGTTCAGGACGCCCGGAATGAACACTGCGGATATGGCCAGCAGATGGCGTTCTGTCCACTGAAGAATCCATGATACTTTCCTCATTGCCATGCAGCTTTGAGTGCCGCCTTGATGATTGATGTACGTGGCGTTGTCCGATTGTACGTGAACAGGTCTGTTCTGTATTAGATGCTGGGCCATTGTCAATGCATTGAACACTGCCCGCAGTTCCAGAATATTTATCGGGAGTAGAGACTCCTCCTTGGTCCACCGACCCTGAACAGAGTGTTGTTCCAACACCGCGCCGCAACTTCTCAGACTGGCATCCGTCGTCAGAAGGACCCAGTCGGATATCCAGAAAGGACGGCCCCTGCTCAATTGTCGTTCCTGAAGCCACCAGCTCAGTGGCGGACCTCCGGAGACAATGAGATCATGTGAGATCTTATCCGGTGAGGCAGGCCGTCCCACTTGGTCAGAATTAACTTCTGCAGAGGACGAGTGTGGAACTGAGCATACTCCACCATGTCGAACGCCGACACCATGAGACCCAGGACTTGCATTGCCGAATGTATTGACACTTGCGGACGAGATAGGAAGCATCGAATCCTGTCCTGACTTTCTCCTGAGACAGGGACAACCGTTGGTTGTGAGTGTCCAATAACGCTCCCAGGTGTAACATGCTCTGAGCATAAACCAGGGAGGATTTATTCCATTTGCACAGCCACCCGTGGGCTTTCATACACTGGACCGTCAGATCGAGATGACACAGGAGAAGTTCTGGGAATTTACCAGGATCAACAAATCATCCAAGTACGGTAGGATCCTGACCCCTTGACGGCGGAGTGTAGCCGTCATGACCGCCATTACTTTGGTGAAAACTCGGGGAGCCGTTGTCAAACCAAAGGGTAACGCACGAAATTGGTAATGAAGGTTGCCCACCACAAACCGCAGGTACTGTTGCTGAGATACCGCAATAGGAATATGCAGGTAGGCATCCTGTATGTCCAGGGAGACCATATAGTCCCCAGGCTCCATGGAAAGAACAATAGAACGCAGAGTTTCCATACGAAACTTGGAGACCCGCACATGCTTGTTCAAGGACTTCAGATTGTGAATGGTCCGCGAGGACCCGTTCGGTTTCGGGACTAGAAACAGCGGTGAATAGTACTCCTTGCCTCTCTGAGCCAGAGGCACCTGTACTACACTCCTGTAGTCAGGAGGGAATGTACTACCGAGTGCAACGTGTTTGCTTTTGCCGGATCCAGAGGCACCTCTGTCAGGCAAAACCGCTGCGGGGGACGATTCTTGAAGGGTATGGCATAACCTCGAGCGACGACTTCCCTCACCCAGGCATCTGAAGTGGTCTTCAACCATTCCTGGGCAAAAACCTAGAAGTCTGCCCCCCCATCTTGGGATCCCCGCCCCGTCATGCAGCTGACTTGTCAGTCTTGGAGGCCGGCTGACGGGCGGCCCAGGCACGCTTCGGTCTGAGCTTGGCAGGTCTGGAAGCACGAGCTTGCTTTATGTACGCCTGATCTTCTGCTTTTCCTGGAGGACGAAAGGGCCGAGGGAAAGTACTTTTAGCCTTCTATGTTGAAGGAGCCGTACTAGGCAGGCAAGCTGTTTTAGTAGTAGCCAGATCAGCCACAATCTTATTGAAGTCTTCTCCAAAGAGAATGTCTCCCTTGAAAGGAAGCACCTCCAGGGTTTCCTTGAAATCCATATCCACCGACCAGGATCTCAACCAAAGGCTACGTCTGGCCAAGCCGGACGTAGTAGCAGCCTTGGCCACAAGCACCCCAGTATTGGAGGCCGCCTCCTTAAGGTACAAAGAAGCTGTGGCAATATATGAGAGACATTTTCGAGCATGCTCAGAAGCGTTGGAAGGCAGTTCCGCCTCCAGTTCCTGAGCCCACGCCTCAACAGCTTCAGCAGCCCAAGTCGATGCAATTGTTGGCCTATGCACAGCCCCTGATAGGGTATAAATCGCTTTTAAACAGCCCTACACACGTCGATCCGTCGGTTCCTTCAGAGAGGTGACGGTAGTTACTGGTAGAGCAGAGGAAACAACCATACGCGCCACATGAGAATCTACAGGCGGAGGGGTTTCCCAATTTTTATATACCTCCGCCGAGAGAAGATAGCGAGCCAACAGTCTCTTATTCGGTGTGAATTTTGTTCCCGGATTTTCCCAGGATTCCTGACGTATGCCAACCAGGTGTTCAGAATGGGGTAAAATAAGATTTTACTTACCGGTAAATCTATTTCTCGTAGTCCGTAGTGGATGCTGGGCATTCCGTAAGGACCATGGAGAATAGACGGGCTCCGCAGGAGACATGGGCACTTTAAGAAAGAATTTAGATTCTGGTGTGCTCTGGCTCCTCCCTCTATGGCCCTCCTCCAGACCTCAGTTAGAGAAACTGTGCCCGGAAGAGCTGACAGTATAAGGAAAGGATTTTGGAAATTCAGGGCAAGACTCATACCAGCCACACCAATCACACCGTATAACTTGTGATAAACTTACACAGTTAACAGTATGAACAACAACAGAGCATCAGATCAACCCTGATGCAACTATAACATAACCCTTATTTAAGCAATAACTATATACAAGCATTGCAGAAGAAGTTTGCACTTGGGACGGGCGCCCAGCATCCACTACGGACTACGAGAAATATATTTACCGGTAAGTAAAATCTTATTTTCTCTAACGTCCTAGTGGATGCTGAGGAATCCGTAAGGACCATGGGGATTATACCAAAGCTCCCAAACGGGCGGGAGAGTGCGGATGACTCTGCAGCACCGATTGAGCAAACACAAGGTCCTCCTCAGCCAGGGTATCAAACTTGTAGAACTTTGCAAAGGTGTTTGAACCTGACCAAGTAGCCGCTCGGCAAAGCTGTAATGCCGAGACCCCTTGGGGAGCCGCCCAAGAAGAGCCCACCTTCTTTGTGGAATGGGCCTTAACTGATTTAGGCAGCGGCAATCCAGCCGCAGAATGAGCCTGCTGAATCGTGTTACAGATCCAGCGAGCAATAGTTTGCTTTGAAGCAGGCGCCCCAAGCTTGTTGGAAGCATACAGGATAAACAAAGATTCTGTTTTCCTGACCCTAGCCGTTCTGGCTACATAAACCTTCAAAGCCCTGACTACATCAAGTAACTCGGAATCCTCCAAGTCAGTAGTAGCCACAGGCACCACAATAGGTTGGTTTATATGAAAGGATGAAACCACTTTTCGGCAGAAATTGTGGGCGGGTTCGCAATTCTGCTCTATCCGCATGGAAAAACAGATAAGGGCTTTTATGTGAACAAGCCGCCAATTCTGACACACGCCTAGCCGAAGCCAAGGCCAATAACATGACCACCTTCCACGTGAGATATTTCAATTCCACCGTTTTGAGTGGTTCAAACCAGTGTGATTTCAGGAAACTCAACACCACGTTAAGATCCCAAGGTGGCACTGGAGGCACAAAAGGTGGCTGAATATGCAGCACTCCCTTTACAAACGTCTGAACTTCAGGCAGAGAAGCCAGTTCTTTTTGAAAGAAAATGGATAGGGCCGAAATCTGGACCTTAATTCAGTGGTTCTCAAACTCGGTCCTCAGGACCCCACACAGTGCATGTTTTGCAGGTAACCCAGCAAGTGCACAGGTGTATTAATTACTCACTGACACATTTTAAAAGGTCCACAGGTTGAGCTAATTATTTCACTTGTGATTCTGTGAGGAGACCTGCAAAACATGCACTGTGTGGGGTCCTGAGGACCGAGTTTGAGAACCTGTGCCTTAATGGAACCCAATTTTAGGCCCAAAGTCACCCCCGGCTGTAGGAAGTGAAGGAAACGGCCCAGCTGGAATTCCTCCGTAGGGTCATTCCTGGCCTCACACAAAGCAACATATTTTCGCCATATACGGTGATAATGTTGAGCTGTCACGTCCTTCCTAGCCTTTATCAGCGTAGGAATGACCTCATCTGGAATGCCATTTTCTGCTAGGATCCGGCGTTCAACCGCCATGCCGTCAAACGCAGCCGCGGTAAGTCTTGGAACAGACAGGGCCCCTGTTGCAACAAGTCCTGTCTTAGAGGCAGAGGCCACGGTTCCTCTGTGAGCATTTCTTGCAGATCTGGATACCAAGTCCTTCTTGGCCAATCTGGAACAAGGAGTATTGTTCTCACTCCTCTTTTTCTTATGATTCTCAGCACCTTGGGTATGAGAGGAAGAGGAGGAAATACATAGACCGACTGGAACACCCACGGCGTCACCAGTGCATCCACAGCTATCGCCTGAGGGTCTCTTGACCTAGCGCTATACCTCTGTAGCTTTTTGTTGAGGCGGGATGCCATCATGTCCACCTGTGGCAGTTCCCACCGACTAGCAACCTGCGTGAAGACTTCTTGATGAAGTCCCCACTCTCCCGGGTGGAGGTCGTGACTGCTGAGGAAGTCTGCTTCCCAGTTGTCCACTCCCGGAAAGAACACTGCTGACAGTGCGCTTACGTGATTCTTTGCCCAGCGAAGAATTCTGGTGGCTTCTACCATCGCCACCGTGCTCCTTGTGCCGCCTTGGCGGTTTACATGAGCCACTGCGGTGATGTTGTCTGACTGAATCAGAACCGGTTGGTCGCGAAGTAGGGACTCTGCTTTTCGTAGGGCGTTGTATATGGCCCTTAGTTCCAGGATGTTGATGTGAAGGCAAGTCTCCTGACCTGACCACAGACCTTGGAAATTTCTTCCCTGTGTGACTGCCCCCCACCCTCGGAGGCTTGCATCCGTGGTCACCAGGACCCAGTCCTGAATGCCGAATCTGCGACCCTCGAGAAGGTGAGCACTCTGCAGCCACCACAGGAGAGATACCCTGGCCCTGGGGGATAGGGTGATTAGCCGATGCATCTGAAGATGTGATCCGGACCATTTGTCCAGTAGATCCCATTGAAAGGTCCTCGCATGGAACCTGCCGAAGGGAATGGCCTCGTATGATGACACCATCTTTCCCAAGACTCGCGTGCAGTGATGCACCGACACCTGTTTTGGTTTTAATAGGTTTCTGACCAGTGTCATGAGTTCCTGAGCCTTCTCCATCGGGAGATAAACCGTCTTCTGGTCTGTGTCCAGAATCATGCCCAGGAAAGGCAGACGAGTCGTAGGAATCAACTGCGACTTTGGAATATTTAGAATCCAGCCGTGTTGTTGTAACACTTCCAGAGAGCGTGCTACGCTGATCAGCAACTGCTCTCTTGACCTCGCTTTTATGAGGAGATCGTCCAAGTATGGGATAATTGTGACCCCTTGCTTCCGCAGGAGTACCATCATTTCCGCCATTACCTTGGTAAATATTCTCGGTGCCGTGGAGAGACCAAACGGCAACGTCTGAAATTGGTAATGACAATCCTGTACCACAAATCTGAGGTACGCCTGATGAGGTGGATAAAGGGGACATGAAGGTATGCATCCTTTATGTCCAGAGACACCATAAAATCCCCCCCTTTCCAGGCTTGCGATGACCGCTCTGAGCGATTCCATCTTGAACTTGAACCTTTTCAGGTATATGTTCAGGGATTTTAAATTTAATATGGGTCTGACCGAACCGTCCGGTTTCGGTACCACAAACATGGTCGAATAATAACCCTTTCCTTGTTGAAGGAGGGGAACCTTGACCACCACCTGTTGAAGATACAATTTGTGAATTGCAGTTAACACTATTTCCCTCTCTAAAGGGGAAGCTGGCAGGGCCGATTTGAGGTATCGGTGAGGGGGCATCTCTTCGAATTCCAGCTTGTATCCCTGAGACACAATCTCTATTGCCCAGGGATCCAACTGGGAGTGAACCCACTTGTGGCTGAAATTTCGGAGACGCGCCCCCACCGGGCCTAGCTCCGCCTGTGGAGCCCCAGCGTCATGCGGTGGATTTAGTGGAAGCCGGGGAGGACTTCTGTTCCTGGGAACTAGCTGCGTTGTGCAGCTTCCTTCCTCTGCCCCTGCCTCTGGCAAGAAAGGACGCACCTCGGACTTTCTTGCCTTTTTGTGATCGAAAGGACTGCATTTGGTAATACGGTGCTTTCTTACGTTGTGAGGAAACATATGGCAAAAAATTTGACTTTCCAGCAGTAGCTGTGGAGACCAGGTCCGAGAGACCCTCCCCAAACAATTCCTCACCCTTGTAAGGTAAAACCTCCATGTGCCCTTTTGAGTCGGCATCACCTGTCCATTGCCGAGTCCACAGGACCCTTCTGGCAGAAATCGACATAGCATTTATTCTAGAGCCCAGTAGACTAATGTCTCTTTGAGCATCTCTCATATATAGTACAGCGTCTTTTATATGGCCCAGGGTCATTAATATAGTATCCTTGTCTAAGGTATCAAGTTCCTCAGATAAGGTATCCGTCCATGCTGCTACAGCACTACACACCCAGGCCGACGCAATTGCCGGCCTTAGTAAGGTACCTGAATGTGTATAAATGGACTTCGGGGTACCCTCTTGCTTTCTATCCGCAGCATCTTTTAGGGTGGCCGTATCCTGTGACGGCAGGGCTACCCTCTTGGATAAGAGTGTTAAAGCTTTGTCCACCCTAGGGGAGGATTTCCAGCGTAACCTGTCCGTTGGTGGGAAAGGATACGCCATAAGCATCCGTTTGGAAATCTGCAGTTTTTTATCTGGAGATTCCCAAGCCTTTTCACATAACTCATTTAGCTCGTGTGAAGGGGGGACCTGCCTTTTTTCCCCATACATATGAACCCTCTTGTCAGGGACCGGGGTTTCCTCTGTGATGTGCAACACATCCTTAATTGCTATAATCATATAACGGATGGATTTAGCCAATTTAGGCTGTAACTTTGCATCATCGTAATCGACACTGGAGTCAGAATCCATGTCGGTGTCTGTGTTAACAATTTGGGATAGTGGGCTCTTCTGAGACCCTGACGGCCTCTGCGACATAGGATCAGGCACGGGCTGAGACCCTGACTGTCCTAAGGCTTCAGCTTTATCCAACCTTTTATGCAAGGAATTAACATTATCATTTAAAACCTTCCACATATCCATCCAATCAGGTGTCGGCGCTGTCAAAGTCAGAAAAAATGTCTTAATGCACACTGCCATATTTGCACCGCACACTGGTCCGTGCTGCGCGTGCATACGCTCTCCCGTGGAAGCGCATACTCGCAATAGCGTGCACTCGCACGCGCAGTATGCGCATTTACGGTAGAGTTTATGTGATCGTAGCGTGCGACTCATTCGTTACAAAAGTTCACAATTAATGTCGTTTATAGATCATGTTCCCCTCAATAGTTTCTGTAAGTTTGGTTTAGATAGAATGTCCCTGAGCGGAGGAGTCCCTCTTTGTATTGCACGAAGGGTCTAACAGGAGTCATACAGCAGTATTTGGTACCCATCGGAAGAGTATTTAATTAGCAATATTCCGGTGTTGGTTTGGAGCGTATTAATCGCTCGTGCGAATAGTTATGAACATAAGAAGTTTATGTCCATTTCTATTATTTACCCATACTCAGGTATGCGGCGGGAAACCCAGTTTCCCACCCACCTGAGCCGTTTAAACTCAGCACAGCCCACCTGTATGAATCAACCTATGACCTTTGGTTACAGTACAGGGCCGAATTCCTGTGTCCAATAAACTGAAGGATTGTAGGACCAGGAGATTGCATTGTGTGTGGGGCATAAATAGGCAGGCCGACCACATCCAGCTCTCACTCTCTCATCAACGGTTATCTGCTGATAATCGGGAGCTGGATATCGAGGCGCAGGCGATCATACCCTTTGTGCGTAAGTTCTCTCCGTAATCATTGTCTTTCTGTGAGCCAATATCTTTCTCTCTCTCTCTGTGTCTATCTCTCTCTCTCGCTTTTTTCTCTTTTCTCTCATATCTCCCCTAGACTAAACTTTATAGTATTGTATTGTATTGTGTTAGACCAGGATAGTATTGTAGTTTATCCCTTAGTTAGGTGTTTGGTTAGGAAGTCTTTGTTATATTGTAGTGTATCATTTGTACTGTGTTACTCTTTTACAAGTATACTAGATATAATACAGATAATAGGCTTTGGAACCCTAAATCAGTATTTGTGTATTTACTATAGTGTTAAGTGTTCATTTGAGCGTCGGTGACGCACAAACAGCTTTGTAGGTAGTCAGGTTACACAAGGTTGCATTTACACCCTGTACTCACATTAAGGTATTCTGTGTGTTTCATCGGTATAAGGTTTAACATAAAGGTATAGTGTTGTGAGCGTCTGCATCGCTGGTGACCTCCTCGTGGTCTCTAGCGTACGCTACGTTACAGCGAATCTTTCCCCTAGACATAACCAATAACGTGTCCTGTGATCACTGGGCCGTGAGCGAACGTGACGCTTGAGCGTCTCGCCTACGGCTGAGCGATCGTTACGCAAATAGCGTATCATTACGGTATTTCTTAAGTAAGCAGCGTACAGTGTTCTTAGCTTCATAAGGGTTATTCATACGACAAAGGAATTTAGCATTGTCAATTGCGGGCTCGCCCGGTCCTTTTCACATCTGCACTAGGTAGATCAGCAGACTTTATCCCCCAGCAAAAGGGTGGGAGGTTGTCTCGCAGTTGCTGACGGGATAAGCGTCTGCTTCGCTTAGGTAAAGAGTGCTGAAGGAATCCGGTAACCGGAAGTAAGAACAAAACGCTTGTGTCTTTTAAAACTGTTTATTTGTCTTTTGTCTTGCGTACGCACGCATATATCTGCATTTCTATTTCATTTTTCGTATATCACTATTCCTGTTTGCCAAATTTTATAGTTGATAGAAAGTGCTAAAAGGAGATTTGCTGTTATTTAATAAATAGAGGTAATAGTTAAAGAATAGAACAACACACGGCTTGTCCGAGAGACGAGGCAGCCAGTGTGCAGTGTGGATTGCGGTAGATGATCAGGGATCATCTACATTGATAAAATATATATTGTGTTACGGTGGATCCTTTGCATTGCGTACACGTGTCGCTAACAAAGACTATCGTACGCAATCCGAAAGGCAGACGCACGCAGCGTACATTACGCAACGTAGCGTCTGGTTACGCCCACGTAGCTCAAGTTGTGATAAAGTTGAATTAGCGCAAAAGCGATAAGTAACGCACAGCGGTAGATAACGCGACGCGGTAAATAACGCAAATCTATTTTTGGAAAATCTGAAATTTAGTTTAACAGATCCTGCTCCTAATTGGTAACACTCTTGGCCTGAAGACAATTTCTGCGCAGAAATAGATATAGAAACAAAAGTGTACATGTGTTGAGTGAGTGTGTTTTGTATACAAAAGTTTATATAACTTTAAGGTGGAACCAAAAGGAAAGTCGGGTACTCGTTAAGGAACATACGTGTAAGTGACATATACGGTGGCCAGGGAGGCATCTCTGGTTAAATAATATTTGAGCATTAGAGTATAGCGGACCATAAGGTAACAAGACCAGGAGGTCATAAGGTAACAAGACCAGGAGGTCATAAGGAACAAGACCAGGAGGTCATAAGGTAAAAAGGTCCGCTATAAAAGTCCAGTGGCACAACGCCTGGGGTGTTGGTGCAGAACCCATATAGGCCATTAAGCTCTGGTTGAAGGAATCGCAGCCGGAAACATCGATTCCATTGATCTTTCAGTACATGACAAATAGTGCTCGTGTACTGAACGATTGGACCGCACGTAATTGTGTGCAGTAGTTAGTAATCTGACCTAAATACCATTAGAGTAAAGTGGTCACAAACGCTATTTGTACATTCTGACGTGATTTGTGTAATTTTTTTATTTTTTGGGAAGGGAAGTTCGCTGGTCACTCAGGAACTATCCAACAACCGATACTTGCTGGGGACTGGTAGGTCCAGCACGCCCCAGTAAGTAAAGGTTCACAGGGGCCCTGGGTTGGGTACCACAGCTCTGGTTTACAGTGATTGCGGCATAGGCCAACGTGGGCGAGAAGTAAGTGGGGTACTTGATAAACCACCACCGCCGGCCTGCCCAAGGACATCTTGGTTTGTTTGTAAGGGTGCGCTGAAAGCCTTGATATTCAAGGAGGAATAAGCAACGCCTGCAGATTATGGGGGCCATTTGTTCCGGTAGGGGGCGATCAACCCAGGTTCAGGTTGATTCAGAGAACCGATCCATCGGGTCGGCACGATATGTGATGTGTAAGAAATATGGAAATCACGCTGAAGTTTTTTGTGATGAATGGGAGAGAATGACTGTACAAGACAGGGACAAGTTCCCAAGAATAGGTAGCTTCAGTCCAGAGGTGTTACAAAATTTAAGGAGGAGGATAAGTCTCATTGAACCAACGAAGAGACAAGATAAACATTATGAATATTTACAGTTATGGCAACAGGAAAGTGAATTACAAAGAGAGTCTATTGACTTTTCTGACTCTTATCTTGAGAGGAGAGACATGGCATCGGGAGAGGAGTTGATTGCGGAGAGAAAAGCACAAGGGTGGAACAATAAAAACGCTCTTAGCAACTGTAATATAGATTATAAGAATAAGTGTAATAAATGTAACAATGATTATTGTAATACTGTTGAATGTACAACTATTAACCTGTGCCAGTTGCACCCCATGTCAAACCTCCCTCAGGAATACAAACAAGACAGTGAGCCCAGAACGATGTCAGCACCTCTTCCAACAACCATCACAGAAGCCATCCAGGTGGACACGACCAAATGGGTAAAGGCAATAATCGAACCCCCTAACGGAGGGTCAGGTGAGGTCGTGTCCACAGGTACGTACAATGTTTCATATCACGCACAAACAGATGTACCCCATATTGTAAGGCCAACACAAGATGATGGAACTGAGCTCAATCTGGCCAGGGTGATCTCAGTCCCCAATGGGAAGACTGACGATCAGGGAATCATTCCCGTCAAGGACAGTGCAATGCGCTGTCTCTTGTCCCGGACCGAATTGAGATCAATTGTGTCTGAATTTCCTGATCCTAGGAAAAATCTAGCCAAATGTCAAAGGTTTATAAAAGAACTAGGAAACGCCACAGAACCCACCAACAAAGAGTGGCGGACAGTGCTGAGGGCATGTTTGCCCTCCAGGGTTGACCCTGAAAAGTTCATTGCTGATTGTAAATTAAACACAGAGGTACCTTGTACGGAGGAACACAATCAGGAATGTATTAGGCAGATTAACCGACAGTTAGGAATATATTTCCCAGCTGCTGTCAAGTGGAATGAAATTTTCTCCATAAGACAAAACGAAAGGGAAAATGTTTCTAATTATTTCAATCGAGCACTGCAAATAATGGCTGGAAACACTGGGATCACAGACATCAAGACAAATGCACAACATAGAGGAATAGCGGTTAAGGTATTAATGAATGGTTTAAAAGATGAATTAAAAACAAGGGTACAGACCACCAACCCAAACTGGAGAGATATCTCGGTGACTGCACTAAGAGAGGCCGTCATCAATCAGGATCAGAATATCACCAGATACAGAGGGTCACAAAGAGATAAGTTAATGGCAGCAAAAATACAGGCCCAAACCACAAGACCACCCCAACAAAAGCCCCACACCCCTGCGAGAAATCCAGATATGGTAGTCTGTTACCATTGTCATAGAAAGGGACACATTGCAAGAGATTGTAGATCACGAGAAAGACAACACCATAATCATAAAATCCAAGGAACCAGGGAAGTACAGGGGAAACGATTGATGATGATGAGCATCCGAGCGTTTGAGGAGGCATCAAATCAGCCAAGACCCCATTTCACTGACACCTGGAGGAAGCCCAGGATTTGTTACCATTGTAGGAGAGAAGGGCATTATGCCCACAACTGCAACAGCCCACATAAAGTTAGACCCCCTAGACCAAGAAATGAGAAAAAAATTACAACACACACCATTATAATCAAGAATCACATAGGCAGGAAAGGTGATTGTTAGGAATGGAGGCAAGCCTGAGGTAACGGTTAATAAAGTGGGAGGTCATTCACTGAAGACACAGGAATGACCAGGTTAAACGTTGTAAATGTATTTGTGAAAAATGTTTTTCTCTTTTCTCACTCTCTATCCCCATCTCTGACGATTATTGGTAAGAATTCAAACATTGCATATTCGCCTGGTCCTTGCAGAAGTCTACCAAACCCCAGCATGACCTATCCACCACAATGTATTCTGGCCAGATACAGATAGTGGAATAATGCAAGTGCTGGTGGGGAGGGACTGCTCAAGGAAACCATTAGACACGTAGATACGACAGCCTGGTAGTCTGACAATGTTTTCTTAATGTTGACAAATGTTTAAAAATGCTTTGTTTCTCTTCTCTTATTGATGGTTATTGTCAAGTTATGTAAAATATATATATATATGCACATGAATTGTTCTCTATCTCTTTTGTTTTTTTTTTTTGTTGTCTCTCTCTTCCCACTCATGTTTCCATGGTTTAAAGATGCTATGTCACCCCTCAGTTGGACCAATGATAATGCCAGATTTTTGCTCCTTACAGAAAGATCGTCGGTTAGGAAGGAATATTGCGTCACCAGAATGATCGTTTTTGAAGACTGAGAGACAGCACCTTTTGAGAGGACAGCAGAACAAGAAGAACAACAAAACGAGAGAACTTATTATCGTAACGAGTTCTCTCCCCCTCAAACTGATTTTCTTATACCCCCTTTACAAATTTCTTCTTTTCTCCTCCTATAAGATGGACTTGCCCCAAGAGACTGTGATATGGATTTTCCTGTTGACCATGATGTTGACCAGAGCAGTCTGTTTCGGTGAGAGTACCAGTGAGGTCGAGAAAGGATCCAGAAAGGTCCTGATGACTGAGACGGAGGTGTAAATTTCCAATAGCAACCCAATCACCAAGCAAAGGCGAGTACCGGGCACGATCTAACAACCATGTTATCTGTAAACAACTGTGAAGGAATGTTAGTTCAAAAAGAAAGTTGTATCTGTAGGCTCTGTAACAAAGTAATGCCAATCCAGTTTTAATATCCATATGGACCGGCATCCATTGAGTGACTATCACTCTATAGTGGGTAACGTGTTGAACCAAACAGATTGTTGGGTATGCTCTCAAGTACCTCAGGGTCACAGTAAATCAGGGCTAGTACCATTTCCTTTAACGTTAGGGGAGGTACTTGAGCTAAGTGGTGGGAGACCGGTGGACCGGAGGTTTAACATCTCCAGCCCTCCTAGTTTGAAGCTCCACCAATACCATGTGGATAGGTCCCTCATATGTTTTAACATCTCCAATCCTAGAAAACCGGGAAATTGGGAAGTGTCATGGAGCAACCTTACCATGACCTTTTCACACAGAGCAGATAGAATGCCTACAGATACAGAGCTCGTACGCCACATAGCCAGTAGAGGAAAATCTTTTCGGTATCGATATACCTTAGGAAATAGGATTACTAAAGTTGGAGAGGTATCACCAGGATACTGTGCACATATCGTACAAACCGATACGTGCATTAGACAGATGGAAGAATTAGGGTCAGGAGATTTCACCTGGAAGGTTTGTAACATGGTCATGTCCTTCTCCGTCCCTTATGTTCTCCCCGATGATGCATATTTCATATGCGGGAGAAAGGCGTACAAGTGGCTTGCCCCAAACTCTGAAGGATTGTGTTATATTGGAAAAGTATTGCCTGAAGTAATGACTGTAACACATGACAAAATGAAAGACATACACCGTGGTGCCCAAGCTCCTTATACTCACACTCACTACGAACACCGAGTTAAAAGACACCTGTCAGAAAGGTTAGAGCATCCGGCCTCTGATCTTATCCATGAATCCACCGGGATTCAGGTTCTGGTAGCGTTAGATTTCACTCGTACCGCTCGAGGAGTGATGAATTATAAATACATTTCCGCACTCGCCAATTTGTTAGATAATATCACTGAAATGTATGATGACACGTTTAGATACACTGGAAGGGAACTCCAAGCTTATAAAACAGAACTAGTTCAGCATAGGATGGTTCTTAATTACCTTACAGCAGTAACAGGCGGATATTGTGTTACATTGGCAACACAGTACGGTATAAAGTGTTGCACGTATATCACAAATAGCACCGAGGATCCGGTAGAGGTCATAGACCAAAAGATGGACGATATTCTGCAATTAAAGTGGGAATTTCGTCGAAAACACAATCTCACCCTTGCTGCTGTAGGTAATGAGCTGACTGGTTGGGTGTCATGGTTGAACCCGCGAAATTGGTTCTCCGGTTTGGGAGAGTGGGCTCAAGGAGTCATAATGGATGTTGGAAAGTTTCTCCTGTGTATCTTAGGTGTTGTTATATCTATTGGATTGATATTTAGATGCGGGCAGGCTTTGATGAGGTGTAAACAAAGTACGAAAGTGATGAGCTTGAGGAGTGAGGAAACTGTAATTAACCTGGATTTGATTTATGACCCAATGCTAGAAACCATGACGTAATGATGTAATGAGTATACGGTCCGTCTTTCACCCATTTCTATGTTTTCCTCCGAGGTACAAAGACCCACGTAGACGAAGGACCTGATGAGCCAAGGGGCCGACAACGGAAAGATGGAAAGAAGAAGAGCAGACGACCTGATATACAAGATTTTATGGACAATGCCATGGGTACCCCAGTTTCCCTAGGAACTTTAAAATCACGCTAGCCCAACATTTTTTGTAAATCCATGGACGTTGTTTGCTTTACTCACGATTTATGAGCAAAAGCACAAAGAAGAAGACTGCAATCAAACGACACCAATCAAGACCTCAATCGACGAACGTACATTAACCTGACATAGAATATCATTGCATTTTTCGTAAGTGTTCTTTATCTTCATCTCTGCAACCCTCAGGTAATAACACACATAGTCGATAGGGAATACAGGCACAGATAGCAGCAACCACATACCCCCCCAATTCATGTATCATCAACTAAAATGTGCATCCCCATTGTGTTACAACCACAGCCGAAATGAGCTCGGTAGAGTTTGACAGCCCATCCACAGACCTGTACCACAGGATAAGAAGGAATTCAAATGTATACTTCGCAATACCTCGAAGCTTGATTTACCACACGTACGGCACGATGATACATGACCCCCCCAAACATGGACTCATACACACATGCTCCTGCTTTCTCACTAGGTCATACTCTCTTCACACCTACTCCATTCTTCCTCCTTTCCCCACCATGGAAATCAATTAACCCCTGACTTACATTTTTCTCCTTAAATATTTTGTGGCAGTTATTATTGACTGCCAAAGGGTGGACTGTCAAAGTCAGAAAAAATGTCTTAATGCACACTGCCATATTTGCACCGCACACTGGTCCGTGCTGCGCGTGCATACGCTCTCCCGTGGAAGCGCATACTCGCAATAGCGTGCACTCGCACGCGCAGTATGCGCATTTACGGTAGAGTTTATGTGATCGTAGCGTGCGACTCATTCGTTACAAAAGTTCACAATTAATGTCGTTTATAGATCATGTTCCCCTCAATAGTTTCTGTAAGTTTGGTTTAGATAGAATGTCCCTGAGCGGAGGAGTCCCTCTTTGTATTGCACGAAGGGTCTAACAGGAGTCATACAGCAGTATTTGGTACCCATCGGAAGAGTATTTAATTAGCAATATTCCGGTGTTGGTTTGGAGCGTATTAATCGCTCGTGCGAATAGTTATGAACATAAGAAGTTTATGTCCATTTCTATTATTTACCCATACTCAGGTATGCGGCGGGAAACCCAGTTTCCCACCCACCTGAGCCGTTTAAACTCAGCACAGCCCACCTGTATGAATCAACCTATGACCTTTGGTTACAGTACAGGGCCGAATTCCTGTGTCCAATAAACTGAAGGATTGTAGGACCAGGAGATTGCATTGTGTGTGGGGCATAAATAGGCAGGCCGACCACATCCAGCTCTCACTCTCTCATCAACGGTTATCTGCTGATAATCGGGAGCTGGATATCGAGGCGCAGGCGATCATACCCTTTGTGCGTAAGTTCTCTCCGTAATCATTGTCTTTCTGTGAGCCAATATCTTTCTCTCTCTCTCTGTGTCTATCTCTCTCTCTCGCTTTTTTCTCTTTTCTCTCATATCTCCCCTAGACTAAACTTTATAGTATTGTATTGTATTGTGTTAGACCAGGATAGTATTGTAGTTTATCCCTTAGTTAGGTGTTTGGTTAGGAAGTCTTTGTTATATTGTAGTGTATCATTTGTACTGTGTTACTCTTTTACAAGTATACTAGATATAATACAGATAATAGGCTTTGGAACCCTAAATCAGTATTTGTGTATTTACTATAGTGTTAAGTGTTCATTTGAGCGTCGGTGACGCACAAACAGCTTTGTAGGTAGTCAGGTTACACAAGGTTGCATTTACACCCTGTACTCACATTAAGGTATTCTGTGTGTTTCATCGGTATAAGGTTTAACATAAAGGTATAGTGTTGTGAGCGTCTGCATCGCTGGTGACCTCCTCGTGGTCTCTAGCGTACGCTACGTTACAGCGAATCTTTCCCCTAGACATAACCAATAACGTGTCCTGTGATCACTGGGCCGTGAGCGAACGTGACGCTTGAGCGTCTCGCCTACGGCTGAGCGATCGTTACGCAAATAGCGTATCATTACGGTATTTCTTAAGTAAGCAGCGTACAGTGTTCTTAGCTTCATAAGGGTTATTCATACGACAAAGGAATTTAGCATTGTCAGCGCCGTCGGCGGAGACACCACATTCATTTGTTCCCGCTCTGTTTCCACATAGCCTTCCTCGTCAAACATGTCGACACGAGCGTACCGACACACCACACACACAGGGAATGCTCTTTTTGAAGACAGTTCCCCCACAAGGCCCTTTGGAGAGACAGAGAGAGAGTATGCCAGCACACACCCCAGCGCTATATAACCCAGGAATAACACAGTAACTTAATGTTAACCCAGTAGCCGCTGTTTTAATGATTTTTGCGCCTAATTATGTGCCCCCCCTCTCTTTTTACCCTCTTCTACCGTGTATCTGCAGGGGAGAGCCTGGGGAGCTTCCTCTCAGCGGAGCTGTGGAGAAACAATGGCGCTGGTGAGTGCTGAGGAAGAAGCCCCACCCCCTCAGCGGCGGGCTTCTGTCCCGCTTTAATGTACAATATTTTGGCAGGGGCTCATACATATATACAGTGCCCAACTGTATATATGCAAAACTTTTGCCAAGAGGTCCTAATTGCTGCCCAGGGCCCCCCCTGCGCCCTGCACCCTTACAGTGACCGGAGTATGTGGGTGTGTGTGGGAGCAATGGCGCACAGCTGCAGTGCTGTGCGCTACCTCAGTGGAGACTGGAGTCTTCTGCCGCTGATTTCGAAGTCTTCTTGCTTCTTATGCTCACCCGGCTTCTGTCTTACGGCTCTGCGAGTGGGACGGCGGCGCGGCTCTGGGATCGGACGACGAGGGTGAGATCCTGTGTACGATCCCTCTGGAGCTAATGGTGTCCAGTAGCCTAAGAAGCAGGACCTATCTGCAGAGAGTAGGGCTGCTTCTCTCCCCTCAGTCCCACGATGCAGGGAGTCTGTTGCCAGCAGATCTCTCTGAAAATAAAAAAACCTAACAAAATACTTTCTTTTTAGCAAGCTCAGGAGAACTCACTAAGTAGCATCCAGCTCGTCCGTGCACAGATTCAAACTGAGGTCTGGAGGAGGGACAGAGAGGGAGGAGCCAGAGCACACCAGAATCTAAATTCTTTCTTAAAGTGCCCATGTCTCCTGCGGAGCCCGTCTATTCTCCATGGTCCTTACGGAGTCCCCAGCATCCACTAGGACGTTAGAGAAAACTTGTTTAACCACCTTCTTACGTTTAAACCTATCCGGTTTCTTGGTGACAGTCTCAGGCTCAGGATCATCAGACACCTGAAGAATGAGCCTGATAGCCTTAATCAAATCCGGGGCATCCACCAATGACTTTCCTTCCCCATCAGAAACATCATTGTCAGTGTCTGTGGGGTCAGTATATGCACCGTCCTCATCAGAGGACGTGTCTGGAATAGCAGTGGATTGGGAGGAGGTAATGGCCCATTTAGAAGATGACTTAGTCTTAGGCGGGCGAGAGTGACACTTAGATTTAGTCATAGATCGGTTCAAATGCTGTAACTGAGTGGAAAGCTGATCCGCCCATGGTGGGTTCACAGCAGGGACCATAAACTGTTGCAGTTGCACAGGTCGTCCCACAGAGGGCATCAATTTAGTCACAAGCGTGTTTAATAAAGTGGAAAATGTTGCCCAAGATGGGTCTTGTGATGCCCTGGGTGCTTCCGACCCACTGGGGGGTAAGGAACCCCTGAACCTGAACTCTCAGCTGCTATATTATCCTCTGTTACATCCGCAGCCTCACAACCACGCAGTGTGGGAGAAGCCCCAGCGTCGTTGTCACGTGTAGCAGACATAGCTATGTGCACAATGGCCCTCATTCCGAGTTGTTCGCTCGCAAGCTGTTTTTAGCAGATTTACTCACGCTAAGCCGCCGCCTACTGGGAGTGAATCTTAGCATCTTAAAATTGCGAACGACGTATTCGCAATATTGCGATTACACCTCTCTTAGCAGTTTCTGAGTAGCTCCAGACTTACTCGGCATCTGCGATCAGTTCTGTGCTTGTCGTTCCTGGTTTGACGTCACAAACACACCCAGCGTTCGCCCAGACACTCCTCCGTTTCTCCAGCCACTCCCGCGTTTTTCCCAGAAACGGTAGCGTTTTTCCGCACACACCCATAAAACGGCCAGTTTCCGCCCAGAAACACCCACTTCCCGTCAATCACATTACGATCGCTTGAACGATGAAAAAGCCGTGAGTAAAATTCCTAACTTCATAGCAAATTTACTTGGCGCAGTCGCAGTGCGAACATTGCGCATGCGCACTAAGCGGAAAATCGCTGCGATGCGAAGAAATTTACCGAGCTAACAACTCGGAATGACCTCCAATATTGGGCAACCTGGTACAAAGTTTAGCAGCACTATACCTATCAAGAACTCTCAGAAAAGCGTGCCTATGATAGCACAGACCGGGAGTTCAAGAGATATAGATTATATGGTGACTATAAATCACAAGTAAAAATACAGTGTCAGTATATCTTGTGATACGATCCTGAAACCTGAAACACTTGGCCCCCTCAGGTATAGCAATAATAAGATTTTACTCACCGGTAAATCTATTTCTCGTAGTCCGTAGTGGATGCTGGGACTCTGTAAGGACCATGGGGATTAGCGGCTCCGCAGGAGACTGGGCACAACTAAAGAAAGCTTTAGGACTACCTGGTGTGCACTGGCTCCTCCCACTAAGACCCTCCTCCAGACCTCAGTTAGGATACTGTGCCCGGAAGAGCTGACACAATAAGGAAGGATTTTTGAATCCCGGGTAAGACTCATACCAGCCACACCAATCACACCGTATAACTCGTGATACTATACCCAGTTAACAGTATGAAATATAACTGAGCCTCTCAACAGATGGCTCAACAATAACCCTTTAGTTAAGCAATAACTATAAACAAGCATTGCAGACAATCCGCACTTGGGATGGGCGCCCAGCATCCACTACGGACTACGAGAAATAGATTTACCGGTGAGTAAAATCTTATTTTCTCTAACGTCCTAAGTGGATGCTGGGACTCCGTAAGGACCATGGGGATTATACCAAAGCTCCCAAACGGGCGGGAGAGTGCGGATGACTCTGCAGCACCGAATGAGCAACCTCTAGGTCCTCCTCCGCCAGGGTATCAAACTTGTAGACTCTTGCAAAAGAGTTTGAACCCGACCAAGTAACAGCTCGGCAAAAGTTGTAAAGCCGAGACCCCTCGGGCAGCCGCCGAAGAAGAGCCCCTTTCCTCGGGGAATGGGCTTTTACAGATTTAGGGTGCGGCAGTCCAGCCGCAGCATGTGCAAGTTGAATCGTGCTACAGATCCAGCGAGCAATAGTCTGCTTAGAAGCAGGAGCACCCAGCTTGTTGGGTGCATACAGGATAAATAGCGAGTCAGTTTTCCTGACTCCAGCCGTCCTGGAAACATATACTTTTCAGGGCCCTGACTACGTCCAGTAACTTGGAATCCACCAAGTCCCAAGTAGCCGCAGGCACCACAACAGGTTGGTTCACATGAAAAACTGATACCACCTTAGGAAGGAATTGGGAACGAGTCCTCAATTCCGCCTTAGCCATATAAAATACAGATAAGGGCTTTTGTATGACAAAGCCGCCAATTCTGATACACGCCTGGCCGACGCCAAGGCCCACAGCATGACCACTTTCCACGTGAGGTATTGTAGCTCCACGGATTTAAGTGACTCAACCCAATGCGACTTCAGGAAATCCAACACAACGTTGAGATTCCACGGTGCCACTTGAGGCACAAACGGGGCTGACTATGCAGCACTCCCTTAACAAAAGTCTGAACTTCAGGCAGTGAAGCCAGTTCTATTTTGGAAGAAATCGATAGAGCCGAAATCTGGACCTTAATGGAACTCAATTTAAGGCCCATAGTCACCTCTGACTGTAGGAAGTGCAGAAATCGACCTAGCTGAAATTTCTCCTTTGGGGCCCTCCTGGCCTCACAGCACGCAACCTATTTCCGCCATATGCGGTGATAATGGTTTGCGTTCACTTCTGTCCAAGCTTTAAATAGCGTAGGGATAACTTCCTCCGGAATGCCCTTTTACTTCAGGATCCGGTGTTCAACCGCCAGGCCGTCAAACGCAGCCGCGGTACGTCTTGGAACAGACAGGCCCCCTGCTGCAGCAGGTCCTGTCTGAGCGGCAGAGGCCATGGGTCCTTTCTTGGAGTTCTGGGTACCAAGCTCTTTTTGGCCAACCCGGAACAATGAGTATAGTTCTTACTCCTCTCCTTCTTATTATTCTCATTACCCTGGGTAAGAGAGGCAGAGAAGGGAACACATACACCAACTGGTACACCCACGGTGTTACCAGAGCGTCCACAGCTATCGCCTGAGGGTCCCTTGACCTGGCGCAATATCTTTGTAGCTGTTTGTTGAGGCGGAACGCCATTATGTCCACCTTTGGCCTTTCCCAACGGTGTACAATCATTTGGAAGACTTCTGGATGAAGTCCACCCTCTCCCGGGTGGAGGTCGTGTCTTCTGAGAAAGTCTGCTTCTCAGTAGTCTACTCCGGGAATGAACACTGCTGACAGTGCTAACACATGATTTTCCGCCCATCGGAGAATCCTTGTGGCTTCTGCCATCGCCATCCTGCTTCTTGTGCCGCCCTGTCGTTTACATGAGCGACCGCCGTGATGTTGTCTGACTGGATCAGCACCGGCCGGTGTTGAAGCAGGGTCTAGCCTGACTTAGGGCATTGTAAATGACCCTTAGTTCCAGAATATTTATGTGTAGGGAAGTCTCCTGACTTTTCCATAGCCTTGGAAATTTCTTCCCTGTGTGACTGCCCCCCAGCCTCGAAGGCTGGCATCCGTGGTCACCAGGACCCAGTCCTGTATGCCGAATCTGCGGCCCCCTAGAAGATGAGCACTCTGCAGCCACCACAACAGCGACACCATGGCCCTTGGAGACAGGGTTATCCGCCGATGCATCTGAAGATGCGACCCGGACCACATGTCCCACAGATCCCACTGGAAGATCCTTGCATGGAACCTGGCGAATGGAATTTCTTCGTAAGAAGCTACCATCTTTCCCAGGGCTTGCGTGCATTGATGCACCGACACCTGTATCTGTATTAGGAGGTCTCTGTCTAGAGACGACAACTCCTTGGACTTCTCCTCCAGGAGAAACCCTTTTTATCCTGTTCTGTGTCCAGAACCATACCCAGGAACAGTAGACGCATCGTAGGAACCAGCTGCGACTTTGGAATATTCAGAAACCAGCCGTGCTGTTGTAGCACTTCCCGAGATAGTGCTACTCCGACGAACAACTGCTCCCTGGACCTCGCCTTTATAAGGAGATCGTCCAAGTACGGGATAATTATTTCGGCCATTACCTTGGTAAATACCCTCGGTGCCGGGGACAGACCAACGGCAACGTCTGGAATTGGTAATGACAATCCTGTACCACAATTTTGAGGTACTCCTGGTGAAGAGGGTAAATAGGGACATGCAGGTAAGCATCCTTGATGTCCAGTGATACCCTGAAATTCTCCAGGCTTGCAATAATCGCACTGAGCGATTCCATTTTGAACTTGAACCTTCGTATATAAGTGTTCAAGGCTTTCAATTTTAGAATGGGTCTCACCGAACCGTCTGGTTTCGGTACCACAACATTTTGGAATAGTAACCCCCGCCTTGTTGAAGGAGGGGTACCTTGATTTCACCTGCTGGAAGTACAGCTTGTGAATTGCCCCCAGTACTACCTTTCTCCGAGGCAGCAGGCAAGGCTGATGTGAGGTAACGGCGAGGGGGAGTCGCCTCGAACTCCAGCCTGTATCCCTGTGATACTATTTGCAGAACCTAAAGATCCACCTGTGGGCAAGCCCACTGGTCCCTGAAGTTCCCGAGACGGGCCCCTACCGCACCTGTCTCCACCTGTGGAGCCCCAGCGTCATGCGGTGGACTCAGAGGAAGCGGGGGAAGATTTTTGATCCTGGGAACTGGCTGCTGGTGCAGCTTTTTCCTTCTTCCCTTGTCTCTGTGCAGAAAGGAAGCGCCTTCGACCCCCTTGCTTTTCTGAAGCCGAAAGGACTGTACCTGAAAATACGGTGCTTTCTTAGGCTGTGAGGAAACCTGAGGTAAAAAAAATTTCTTCCCAGCTGTTGCTGTGGATACGAGGTCCCAGAGACCATCCCCAAACAATTCCTCACCCTTATAAGGCAGAATCTCCATGTGCCTTTTACAAGCAGCATCACCTGTCCACTGCCGGGTTTCTAATACCCTCCTGGCAGAATGGACATTACATTAATTCTGGATGCCAGCCGACAAATATCCTTCTGTGCATCCTTTATATATAAGACGACGTCTTTAATATGCTCTATGTTAGCAAAATATTATCCTTGTCTTAGAGTATTAACATTATCTGACAGGGTATCAGACCACGCTGCAGCAGCACTATTTATGCTGAGGCAATTGCGGGTCTCAGTGTATATACAGACTTCAGGATAGCCTCCTGCTTTTTATCAGCAGGCTCCTTCAAGGTGGCCGTATCCTAAGACGGCAGTGCCACCTTTTTTGACAAACGTGTGAGCGCCTTATCCACCCTAAGGGATATCTCCCAACGTGACCTATCCTCTGGCGGGAAAGGGTACGACATCAGTAACTTTTTAGAAATTACCAGTTTCTTATCGGGGGAACCCACGCTTCTTTACACACTTCATTCATTCATCTGATGGGGGAACAAAACACTGGCTGCTTTTTCTCCCCAAAAATAAAACCCCTTTTATGTGGTACTTGGGTTCATGTCAGAAATGCGTAACACATTTTTCATTGCCGAGATCATGTAACGGATGTTCCTAGTGGATTGTGTATATGTCTCAACCTCGTCGACACTGGAGTCAGACTCCGTGTCGACCTCTGTGTCTGCCATCTGAGGTAACGGGCGTTTTTCTGAGCCCCTGATGGCCTTTGAGACTCCTGGGCAGGCGCGGGCTGAGAAGCCGTCTGTCCCACAGCTGTTACGTCATCGAGCCTTTTATGTAAGGAGTTGACATTGTCGGTTAATACCTTCCACCTATCCATCCACTCTGGTGTCGGCCCCACAGGGGGCGACATCCCATTTATCGGCCTCTGCTCAGCCTCCACGTAACCTTCCTCATCCAACATGTCGACACAGCCGTACCGACACACCGCACACACACAGGGAATGCTCTGACTGAGCACAGGACCCCACAAAGTCCTTTGGGGAGACAGAGAGAGAGTATGCCAGCACACACCAGAGCGCTATATAATGCAGGGATTAACACTATAACTGAGTGATTTTTCCCCCAATAGCTGCTTGTATACATATATTGCGCCTAAATTTAGTGCCCCCCCTCTCTTTTTAACCCTTTGAGCCTGAAAACTACAGGGGAGAGCCTGGGGAGCTTTCTTCCAGCTGCACTGTGAGGAGAAAATGGCGCCAGTGTGCTGAGGGAGATAGCTCCGCCCCTTTTTCGCTGACTTTTCTCCCGTTTTTTTATGGAATCTGGCAGGGGTATTTATCACATATATAGCCTCTGGGGCTATATATTGTGATTATTTGCCAGCCAAGGTGTCTTATATTGCCCTCAGGGCGCCCCCCCAGCGCCCTGCACCCATCAGTGACCGGAGTGTGAGGTGTACATGAGGAGCAATGGCGCACAGCTGCAGTGCTGTGCGCTACCTTGGTGAAGACCGAAGTCTTCTGCCGCCGATTTTCCGGACTCTTCATGCTTCTGGCTCTGTAAGGGGGACGGCGGCGCGGCTCCGGGAACGAACACCAAGGTCGGGTCCTGCGGTCGATCCCTCTGGAGCTAATGGTGTCCAGTAGCCTAAGAAGCCCAAACTACCACCTGTTAGGTAGGTTCGCTTCTTCTCCCCTTAGTCCCTCGTTGCAGTGAGTCTGTTGCCAGCAGATCTCACTGTAAAATAAAAACCTAAATATACTTTCTTTCTAGCTCAGGAGAGCCCCTAGTGTGCATCCAGCTCAGCCGGGCACAGAAATCTAACTGAGGTCTGGAGGAGGGTCTTAGTGGGAGGAGCCAGTGCACACCAGGTAGTCCTAAAGCTTTCTTTAGTTGTGCCCAGTCTCCTGTGGAGCTGCTAATCCCCATGGTCCTTACGGAGTCCCAGCATCCACTTAGGACGTCAGAGAAATAGGAATAGCCCACTGAGTGAAATACCCTGCAATAAGGCAACCACGCAGCAGCTATATGCGCACACACATATAAAGGCACACATTTACCATGCAGAAATTATGTACCATAAAACTGTACTGGACTAACAATACAAAGTAATACTCAGTATGGCTATATGCATACCTCCCAACATGACCCTCTCCAGGAGGGACACAATGCTCTGCTTCTGGACTTCCCTCTTAATTTGTGATTGCCATCACCTGATTTTAAGAGATGAATAGATAAGAAAGGTATTACAGCACAGGTGCCGGCAATCACAAATTCAGAGGGAAGTCCAGGAGCAGAGCATTCTGTCCCTCCTGGAGAGGGTCATGTTGGGAGGTATGCTATATGTGTTAACAATAGATATATCAATGCACAGTAAACACTGGATGTATATCACAGGGTGTTTGTACCACACAGCCCTGAATGTATGCAATCTTTCTTAACTATCACTGTCCCAGTGACAGGTAGAATACTTAAGTGTCCTGTAGGAAGCACAGCACTGGCAATCAGGCGGTTCCACAGAGGAGGATTTGCCCTAGCAGTCCTAGGAACAGCAAGGCTCTGTCTGTAATGGCTGCTGACCGGGAGTGAGGGGAATCAGCTCCAGGGCGGGAACATTTGTAGAAATGGCGCCCTGGGGCTGGGGGGAGGGGCCACAGGTCCGACCTGCTCCCCCTGCTGGCATCCCCACCGGGTGGGTGCTTGCGGGCAGTGTAAAAACTGAGATTTAGAATAGAATTCCCCCTGACCTGTGCCCATGATGTGACCCTGGTGGTTAGTGGAGCGGCTGCCCAGTATTCAGTGTCCACGCCAGCGCGCGTGACCCGCCTCCTATGGCTGAGCTGGATCGCGGTAAAGAGTGGGCACAGAAGCCCCTTACCTCCCCCTTGTCTGCGGCCCCGCGATCCGGGAGAACGGCGGCGTGTGTGTGACTCACGTTTGGAACAAGCCGGCGCCTCCACTGCAGTGACCCGGCAACCAGGGCGCGGGAGTATACAGCGCCGCTGGGGGTGAGGGAGCCGCACACAGACAAGTCAGAAAGACTGTGTCTGTAGCAGCCCTTGAAGTCTTGTTAGAAAAAAATCTTCTTTTTCTGTTATTAAAGCTCTCAATAGGCTGCCTGAGGCAGCCTCCTCTTAAGTGCCTGCATACTGCATGGCACCAACTTACAAACTGAGCTCCCTGTGCATGGAGGCGGGGTTATAGAGGAGGCGGCGCTGTGCATCTTGGGAACAGTCAAAAGCTTTGAGCCTGTTGGTGCCTCGGATCAAGATCCTACTCTACACGCAGATGTGAATCCTTGTGGAGCCCAGTGTACCCCGCAGCAGAAATAGCGATTTCATTAGTAACAGAAAGAATAGAAAGAAAAGTAGAAAAAGATAGAGGGGGAAGGGAAGAAAAGTAAAAGGGGATGAGGTAAAGGTAGATAAGAGATGAGTCATGCATGCCCAGGCCCAGCGCCACCACTGTCTATTAACTGGAAGTAATTGGGGGATCTTTTAAAAGCATTCTAGTCTCATAGCATAGTGTTGATTTAAGACATGTTGTATGTCTGTTAATAAATAATAATAATATTTTATCAATAAAGCTTTACCAAATACGAAAAAAAAAAATTGTTCTGTTTTCTTTATCTTGTGAGAGAAGGTTCATTCCAATTCATTTTAAAAACATAAAATAGTTTCTCTTTAAACATATAGTAAATATAGAAGGAGGGGTAGGACGGATCCACTGTTGGAAAATAAGAATTTACTCACCGGTAATTCTATTTCTCGTAGTCCGTAGTGGATGCTGGGCATTCCGTAAGGACCATGGGGAATAGACGGGCTCCGCAGGAGACTGGGCACACTAAAAGAAAGATTAGGTCCTATCTGGTGTGCACTGGCTCCTCCCTCTATGCCCCTCCTCCAGACCTCAGTTAAGGAAACTGTGCCCGGAAGAGCTGACATTACAAGGAAAGGATTTGGAATCCCGGGTAAGACTCATACCAGCCACACCAATCACACCGTACAACTCGTGATAACCATACCCAGTTAACAGTATGAACAACAACTGAGCCTCATTCAACAGATGGCTCATAACAATAACCCTTTAGTTAGGCAATAACTATATACATGTATTGCAGATAGTCCGCACTTGGGACGGGCGCCCAGCATCCACTACGGACTACGAGAAATAGAATTACCGGTGAGTAAATTCTTATTTTCTCTGACGTCCTAGTGGATGCTGGGAACTCCGTAAGGACCATGGGGATTATACCAAAGCTCCCAAATGGGCGGGAGAGTGCGGATGACTCTGCAGCACCGAATGAGCAAACTCAAGGTCCTCCTCAGCCCGGGTATCAAACTTGTAGAATTTTGCAAACATGTTTGAACTCAACCAAGTAGCAGCTCGGCAAAGCTGTAATGCCGAGACCCCTCGGGCAGCCGCCCAAGAAGAGCCCACCTTCCTTGTGGAATGGGCTTTTACTGATTTCGGATGCGGCAATCCAGCCGCAGAATGAGCCTGCTGAATCTTGCTACAGATCCAGCGAGCAATAGTCTGCTTCGAAGCAGGAGCGCCAACCTTGTTGGCTGCATACAGAATAAACAGCGAGTCAGACTTTCTGACTCCCGCCGTTCTGGAAACATACATTTTCAAAGCCCGGACTACGTCCAGCAACTTGGAATCCTCCAAGTCCCTAGTAGCCGCAGGCACCACAATAGTTTGATTCAAATGAAACGATGATACCACCTTAGGGAGAAATTGGGGACGAGTCCTCAATTCTGCCCTTTCCATATGGAAGATCAGATAGGGGCTTTTACATGACAAAGCCGCCAATTCTGACACACGCCTAGCCCAAACTAAGGCCAAAAGCATGACCACTTTCCACGTGAGATATTTTAGCTCCACGGTCTTAAGTGGCTCAAGCCAGTGGGATTTTAGGAATCCAACACAACGTTAAGATCCCAAGGTGCCACTGGTGGCACAAAAGGAGTCTGAATATGCCGCACCCCTGTAACAACGTCTGAACTTCAGGCAGTGAAGCCAGTTCTTTTTGAGAGAAAAAAGGATAGGGCCGAAATCTTGACCTTTATGGATCCTAATTTTAGGCCCATAGTCACTCCTGACTGTAGAAAGTGCAGGAATCGACCCCGTTGGAATTCCTCTGTAGGGCCTTCCCGGCCACACACCAAGCGACCTATTTTCGCCATATACAGTGAAAAAGTCGTGCTGTCACGTCTTTCCTAGCCTTTATCAGCGTAGGAATAACTACATCCGGAATGCCCTTTTCCGCTAGGATCCGGCGTGCGTTCAACCGCCATGCCGTCAAACGCAGCCGCGGTAAGTCTTGGAACAGACAGGGCCCCTGTTGCAACATGTCCTGTCTGAGAGGCAGAGGCCATGGGTCCTCTGAGAGCATTTCTTGCAGTTCCGGGTACCGAGTCCTTCTTGGCCAATCCGGAGCAAAGAATATTGTTCACACTCCTCCTTTTATTACAATTCTCAGCCCTTGGGTCTGAGAGGAAGAGGAGGGAATACATAGACCGACTGGAACAGCCACGGTGTTACTAGTGCGACCACAGCTATCGCCTGAGGGTCCCTTGACCCGGCGTAAAAGCTTTTTTATCTTTTTATTGAGGTGGGACGCCATCTAGTCCACCTGAGGCAGTTCCCATCAATTTGCAAAACTGCGTGAAGACTTCCACCTGTGGCCTTTCCCAACGGTGTACAATCATTTGGAAGACTTCTGGATGAAGTCCCCCCCTCTCCCGGGTGGAGGACGTGTCTTCTGAGAAAGTCTGCTTCTCAGTTGTCTACTCCGGGAATGAACACTGCTGACAGTGCTAACACATGATTTTCCGCCCATCGGAGAATCCTTGTGGCTTCTGCCATCGCCATCCTGCTTCTTGTGTCGCCCTGTCGTTTACATGAGCGACCGCCGTGATGTTGTCTGACTGGATCAGCACCGGCCGGTGTTGAAGCAGGGGTCTAGCCTGACTTAGGGCATTGTAAATGACCCTTAGTTCCAGAATATTTATGTGTAGGGAAGTCTCCTGACTTTTCCATAGCCTTGGAAATTTCTTCCCTGTGTGACTGCCCCCCAGCCTCGAAGGCTGGCATCCGTGGTCACCAGGACCCAGTCCTGTATGCCGAATCTGCGGCCCCCTAGAAGATGAGCACTCTGCAGCCACCACAACAGCGACACCATGGCCCTTGGAGACAGGGTTATCCGCCGATGCATCTGAAGATGCGACCCGGACCACATGTCCCACAGATCCCACTGGAAGATCCTTGCATGGAACCTGGCGAATGGAATTTCTTCGTAAGAAGCTACCATCTTTCCCAGGGCTTGCGTGCATTGATGCACCGACACCTGTATCTGTATTAGGAGGTCTCTCTCTAGAGACGACAACTCCTTGGACTTCTCCTCCGGGAGAAACCCTTTTTATCCTGTTCTGTGTCCAGAACCATACCCAGGAACAGTAGACGCATCGTAGGAACCAGCTGCGACTTTGGAATATTCAGAAACCAGCCGTGCTGTTGTAGCACTTCCAGAGATAGTGCTACTCCGACGAACAACTGGTCCCTGGACCTCGCCTTTATAAGGAGATCGTCCAAGTACGGGATAATTATTTCGGCCATTATCTTGGTAAATACCCTCGGTGCCGGGGACAGACCAACGGCAACGTCTGGAATTGGTAATGACAATCCTGTACCACAATTTTGAGGTACTCCTGGTGAAGAGGGTAAATAGGGACATGCAGGTAAGCATCCTTGATGTCCAGTGATACCCTGAAATTCTCCAGGCTTGCAATAATCGCCCTGAGCGATTCCATTTTGAACTTGAACCTTCGTATATAAGTGTTCAAGGCTTTCAATTTTAGAATGGGTCTCACCGAACCGTCTGGTTTCGGTACCACAACATTTTGGAATAGTAACCCCCGCCTTGTTGAAGGAGGGGTACCTTGATTTCACCTGCTGGAAGTACAGCTTGTGAATTGCCCCCAGTACTACCTTTCTCCGAGGCAGCAGGCAAGGCTGATGTGAGGTAACGGCGAGGGGGAGTCGCCTCGAACTCCAGCCTGTATCCCTGTGATACTATTTGCAGAACCTAGGGATCCACCTGTGGGCAAGCCCACTGGTCCCTGAAGTTCCCGAGACGCGCCCCTACCGCACCTGTCTCCACCTGTGGAGCCCCAGCGTCATGCGGTGGACTCAGAGGAAGCGGGGGAAGATTTTTGATCCTGGGAACTGGCTGCTGGTGCAGCTTTTTCCTTCTTCCCTTGTCTCTGTGCAGAAAGGAAGCGCCTTCGACCCCCTTGCTTTTCTGAAGCCGAAAGGACTGTACCTGAAAATACGGTGCTTTCTTAGGCTATGAGGAAACCTGAGGTAAAAAAAATTTCTTCCCAGCTGTTGCTGTGGATACGAGGTCCCAGAGACCATCCCCAAACAATTCCTCACCCTTATAAGGCAGAATCTCCATGTGCCTTTTACAAGCAGCATCACCTGTCCACTGCCGGGTTTCTAATACCCTCCTGGCAGAATGGACATTACATTAATTCTGGATGCCAGCCGGCAAATATCCCTCTGTGCATCCTTTATATATAAGACGACGTCTTTAATATGCTCAATGTTAGCAAAATATTATCCCTGTCTTAGAATATTAACATTATCTGACAGGGTATCAGACCACGCTGCAGCAGCACTATTTATGCTGAGGCAATTGCGGGTCTCAGTATATAACCTGAGTGTGTATATACAGACTTCAGGATAGCCTCCTGCTTTTTATCAGCAGGCTCCTTCAAGGTGGCCGTATCCTAAGACGGCAGTGCCACCTTTTTTGACAAACGTGTGAGCGCCTTATCCACCCTAAGGGATATCTCCCAACGTGACCTATCCTCTGGCGGGAAAGGGTACGACATCAGTAACTTTTTAGAAATTACCAGTTTCTTATCGGGGGAACCCACGCTTCTTTACACACTTCATTCATTCATCTGATGGGGGAACAAAACACTGGCTGCTTTTTCTCCCCAAAAATAAAACCCCTTTTATGTGGTACTTGGGTTCATGTCAGAAATGCGTAACACATTTTTCATTGCCGAGATCATGTAACGGATGTTCCTAGTGGATTGTGTATATGTCTCAACCTCGTCGACACTGGAGTCAGACTCCGTGTCGACCTCTGTGTCTGCCATCTGAGGTAACGGGCGTTTTTCTGAGCCCCTGATGGCCTTTGAGACGCCTGGGCAGGCGCGGGCTGAGAAGCCGTCTGTCCCACAGCTGTTACGTCATCGAGCCTTTTATGTAAGGAGTTGACATTGTCGGTTAATACCTTCCACCTATCCATCCACTCTGGTGTCGGCCCCACAGGGGGCGACATCCCATTTATCGGCCTCTGCTCAGCCTCCACGTAACCTTCCTCATCCAACATGTCGACACAGCCGTACCGACACACCGCACACACACAGGGAATGCTCTGACTGAGCACAGGACCCCACAAAGTCCTTTGGGGAGACAGAGAGAGAGTATGCCAGCACACACCAGAGCGCTATATAATGCAGGGATTAACACTATAACTGAGTGATTTTTCCCCCAATAGCTGCTTGTATACATATATTGCGCCTAAATTTAGTGCCCCCCCTCTCTTTTTAACCCTTTGAGCCTGAAAACTACAGGGGAGAGCCTGGGGAGCTTTCTTCCACCTGCACTGTGAAGAGAAAATGGCGCCAGTGTGCTGAGGGAGATAGCTCCGCCCCTTTTTCACGGACTTTTCTCCCGCTTTTTTATGGAATCTGGCAGGGGTATTTATCACATATATAGCCTCTGGGGCTATATATTGTGATTATTTGCCAGCCAAGGTGTCTTATATTGCCCTCAGGGCGCCCCCCCCCCCAGCGCCCTGCACCCATCAGTGACCGGAGTGTGAGGTGTACATGAGGAGCAATGGCGCACAGCTGCAGTGCTGTGCGCTACCTTGGTGAAGACCGAAGTCTTCTGCCGCCGATTTTCCGGACTCTTCATGCTTCTGGCTCTGTAAGGGGGACGGCGGCGCGGCTCCGGGAACGAACACCAAGGTCGGGTCCTGCGGTCGATCCCTCTGGAGCTAATGGTGTCCAGTAGCCTAAGAAGCCCAAACTACCACCTGTTAGGTAGGTTCGCTTCTTCTCCCCTTAGTCCCTCGTTGCAGTGAGTCTGTTGCCAGCAGATCTCACTGTAAAATAAAAACCTAAATATACTTTCTTTCTAGGAGCTCAGGAGAGCCCCTAGTGTGCATCCAGCTCAGCCGGGCACAGAAATCTAACTGAGGTCTGGAGGAGGGTCTTAGTGGGAGGAGCCAGTGCACACCAGGTAGTCCTAAAGCTTTCTTTAGTTGTGCCCAGTCTCCTGTGGAGCCGCTAATCCCCATGGTCCTTACGGAGTCCCAGCATCCACTTAGGACGTCAGAGAAATAGGAATAGCCCACTGAGTGAAATACCCTGCAATAAGGCAACCACGCAGCAGCTACATGCGCACACACATATAAAGGCACACATTTACCATGCAGAAATTATGTACCATAAAACTGTACTGGACTAGCAATACAAAGTAATACTCAGTATGGCTATATGTGTTAACAATAGATATATCAATGCACAGTAAACACTGGATGTATATCACAGGGTGTTTGTACCACACAGCCCTGAATGTATGCAATCTTTCTTAACTAACACTGTCCCGGTGACAGGTAGAATACTTAAGTGTCCTGTAGGAAGCACAGCACTGGCAATCAGGCGGTTCCACAGAGGAGGATTTGCCCTAGCAGTCCTAGGAACAGCAAGGCTCTGTCTGTAATGGCTGCTGACCGGGAGTGAGGGGAATCAGCTCCAGGGCGGGAACATTTGTAGAAATGGCGCCCTGGGGCTGGGGGGAGGGGCCACAGGTCCGACCTGCTCCCCCTGCTGGCATCCCCACCGGGTGGGTGCTTGCGGGCAGTGTAAAAACTGAGATTTAGAATAGAATTCCCACTGACCTGTGCCCATGATGTGACCCTGGTGGTTAGTGGAGCGGCTGCCCAGTATTCAGGGTCCACGCCAGCGCGCGTGACCCGCCTCCTATGGCTGCGCTGGATCGTGGTAAAGAGTGGGCACAGAAGCCCCTTACCTCCCCCTTGTCTGCGGCCCCGCGATCCGGGAGAACGGCGGCGTGTGTGTGACTCACGTTTGGAACAAGCCGGCGCCTCCACTGCAGTGACCCGGCAACCAGGGCGCGGGAGTATACAGCGCCGCTGGGGGTGAGGGAGCCGCACACAGACAAGTCAGAAAGACTGTGTCTGTAGCAGCCCTTGAAGCCGGCGCCTCCACTGCAGTGACCCGGCAACCAGGGCGCGGGAGTATACAGCGCCGCTGGGGGTGAGGGAGCCGCACACAGACAAGTCAGAAAGACTGTGTCTGTAGCAGCCCTTGAAGTCTTGTTAGAAAAAAATCTTCTTTTTCTGTTATTAAAGCTCTCAATAGGCTGCCTGAGGCAGCCTCCTCTTAAGTGCCTGCATACTGCATGGCACCAACTTACAAACTGAACTCCCTGTGCATGGAGGCGGGGTTATAGAGGAGGCGGCGCTGTGCATCTTGGGAACAGTCAAAAGCTTTGAGCCTGTTGGTGCCTCGGATCAAGATCCTACTCTACACGCAGATGTGAATCCTTGTGGAGCCCAGTGTACCCCGCAGCAGAAATAGCGATTTCATTAGTAACAGAAAGAATAGAAAGAAAAGTAGAAAAAGATAGAGGGGGAAGGGAAGAAAAGTAAAAGGGGATGAGGTAAAGGTAGATAAGAGATGAGTCATGCATGCCCAGGCCCAGCGCCGCCACTGTCTATTAACTGGAAGTAATTGGGGGATCTTTAAAAGCATTCTAGTCTCATAGCATTGTGTTGATTTAAGACATGTTGTATGTCTGTTAATAAATAATAATCATATTTTATCAATAAAGCTTTACCAAATACGGAAAAAAAAAATTGTTCTGTTTTCTTTATCTTGTGAGAGAAGGTTCATTCCAATTCATTTTAAAAACATAAAATAGTTTCTCTTTAAACATATAGTAAATATAGAAGGAGGGGTAGGACGGATCCACTGTTGGAAAATAAGAATTTACTCACCGGTAATTCTATTTCTCGTAGTCCGTAGTGGATGCTGGGCATTCCGTAAGGACCATGGGGAATAGACGGGCTCCGCAGGAGACTGGGCACACTAAAAGAAAGATTAGGTCCTATCTGGTGTGCACTGGCTCCTCCCTCTATGCCCCTCCTCCAGACCTCAGTTAAGGAAACTGTGCCCGGAAGAGCTGACATTACAAGGAAAGGATTTGGAATCCCGGGTAAGACTCATACCAGCCACACCAATCACACCGTACAACTCGTGATAACCATACCCAGTTAACAGTATGAACAACAACTGAGCCTCATTCAACAGATGGCTCATAACAATAACCCTTTAGTTAGGCAATAACTATATACATGTATTGCAGATAGTCCGCACTTGGGACGGGCGCCCAGCATCCACTACGGACTACGAGAAATAGAATTACCGGTGAGTAAATTCTTATTTTCTCTGACGTCCTAGTGGATGCTGGGAACTCCGTAAGGACCATGGGGATTATACCAAAGCTCCCAAATGGGCGGGAGAGTGCGGATGACTCTGCAGCACCGAATGAGCAAACTCAAGGTCCTCCTCAGCCCGGGTATCAAACTTGTAGAATTTTGCAAACATGTTTGAACCCGACCAAGTAGCAGCTCGGCAAAGCTGTAATGCCGAGACCCCTCGGGCAGCCGCCCAAGAAGAGCCCACCTTCCTTGTGGAATGGGCTTTTACTGATTTCGGATGCGGCAATCCAGCCGCAGAATGAGCCTGCTGAATCTTGCTACAGATCCAGCGAGCAATAGTCTGCTTCGAAGCAGGAGCGCCAACCTTGTTGGCTGCATACAGAATAAACAGCGAGTCAGACTTTCTGACTCCCGCCGTTCTGGAAACGTACATTTCAAAGCCCGGACTACGTCCAGCAACTTGGAATCCTCCAAGTCCCTAGTAGCCGCAGGCACCACAATAGTTTGATTCAAATGAAACGATGATACCACCTTAGGGAGAAATTGGGGACGAGTCCTCAATTCTGCCCTTTCCATATGGAAGATCAGATAGGGGCTTTTACATGACAAAGCCGCCAATTCTGACACACGCCTAGCCCAAACTAAGGCCAAAAGCATGACCACTTTCCACGTGAGATATTTTAGCTCCACGGTCTTAAGTGGCTCAAGCCAGTGGGATTTTAGGAATCCAACACAACGTTAAGATCCCAAGGTGCCACTGGTGGCACAAAAGGAGTCTGAATATGCCGCACCCCTGTAACAACGTCTGAACTTCAGGCAGTGAAGCCAGTTCTTTTTGAGAGAAAAAAGGATAGGGCCGAAATCTTGACCTTTATGGATCCTAATTTTAGGCCCATAGTCACTCCTGACTGTAGAAAGTGCAGGAATCGACCCCGTTGGAATTCCTCTGTAGGGCCTTCCCGGCCACACACCAAGCAACCTATTTTCGCCATATACAGTGAAAAAGTCGTGCTGTCACGTCTTTCCTAGCCTTTATCAGCGTAGGAATAACTACATCCGGAATGCCCTTTTCCGCTAGGATCCGGCGTTCAACCGCCATGCCGTCAAACGCAGCCGCGGTAAGTCTTGGAACAGACAGGGCCCCTGTTGCAACATGTCCTGTCTGAGAGGCAGAGGCCATGGGTCCTCTGAGAGCATTTCTTGCAGTTCCTTCTTGGCCAATCCGGAGCAAAGAATATTGTTCACACTCCTCCTTTTATTACAATTCTCAGCCCTTGGGTCTGAGAGAAAGAGGAGGGAATACATAGACCGACTGGAACACCCACGGTGTTACTAGTGCGACCACAGCTATCGCCTGAGGGTCCCTTGACCCGGCGTAAAAGCTTTTTTATCTTTTTATTGAGGTGGGACGCCATCTAGTCCACCTGAGGCAGTTCCCATCAATTTGCAAAACTGCGTGAAGACTTCCTGATGAAGTCACCACTTTCCCGGGTGGAGGTCGTGCCTGCTGAGGAAGTCTGCTTCCCAGTTGTCCACTCCCGGAATGAACACTGCTGACAGTGCGCTTAGTTGATTCTCCGTCCAGCGAAGAATTCTGGTGGCTTCTACCCTCGCCACCCTGCTCCTTGTGCCGCCTTGGCGGTTTACATGAGCCCCTGCGGTCTGACTGGATCAGAACCGGTTGGTCGCGAAGCAGGAACTCCGCTTGACTTAGGGCGTTGTATATGGCCCTTAGTTCCAGGATATTGATGTGAAGGCAAGTCTGTTGACTTGACCACAAACCTTGGAAATTTCTTCCCTGTGTAACTGCCCCCCACCCTCGGAGGCTTGCATCCGTGGTCACCAGGACCCAGTCCTGAATGCCGAATCTGCGGCCCTCGAGAAGGTGAGCACTCCGCAGCCACCACAGGAGAGACACCCTGGCCCTGGGGGATAGGGTGATTAACCGATGCATCTGAAGATGTGATCCGGACCACTTGTCCAGTAAGTTCCATTGTCCTTGCATGGAACCAGCCGAAGGGGATGGCCTCGTATGATGCCACCATCCTTCCCAGGACTCGAGTGCAGTGATGCACTGACACCTGTTTTGGTTTTCAATAGATTCCTGACCAGTGTCATGAGCTCCTGAGCTCTCGCTATCGGGAGATAAACCCTTTTCTGGTCTGTGTCTAGGATCATGCCTAGGCGAGGCAGATGAGCTGTAGGAACCAACTGCGACTTCGGAATATATAGAATCCAGTCGTGTTGCCGTTACACTTCCAGAGAAAGTGATACGCTGTCCAGCAACTGCTCTCTTGATCTCGCTTTTATGAGGAGATCATCCAAGTACGTGATAATAGTGACACCTTGCTTCCGCAGGAGCACCATCATATCCGCCATTACCTTGGTGAATATTCTCGGGGCCGTGGAGAGACCAAACGGCAACGTCTGAAATTGGTAATGACAATCCCGTACCGCAATTCTGAGGTACGCCTGATGAGGTGGATAAATGGGGACATGAAGGTATGCATCCCTTATGTCCCGATTCACGATAAAGTCTCCCCCTTTTCAGGCTTGCAATGACCGCTCTTAGCGATTCCATCTTGAACCTGAACCTTTTCAGGTATATGTTCAGGGATTTTAATTCAATATGGGTCTAACCGAACCGTCTGGTTTCGGGATTACAACATGGTCGAATAATAACACCCTCTTGTTGAAGGAGGGGACCCTTGACCACCACCTGTTGAAGTTACAATTTGCGAATTGCAGTTAACACTGGCTCCCTCTCTTGGGGGGAAGCCCGCCGGGCCATCGGTGAGGGGGCATCTTCTCACAGTCCAGCCTGTATCCCTGCGACACAATATCTATTGCCCAGGGATCTAACAGGGAGTGAACCCACTTGTGGCTGAACTTATGAAGGCGTGTACCCTCCGGGCCTAGCTCCGCCTGTGGAGCCCCAGCGACATGCGGTGGATTTTTGTAGAGGCCGGGGAGGACTTCTGTTCCTGGGGACTAGCTGTGTTGTGCAGCTTCTTTTCTCTGCCCCCGGCTCTGACAAGAAAGGACGCACCTCAGACTTTCTTGTTTCTTTATTCGAAAAGCTGCATTTAATAATGTCGTGCTTTCCTAGGCTGTGCAGGAATATAGGGCAAACTAGCAGAATTATCAGCTATAGCTGTGGAGACCAGGCCCGAGAACCTTTCTCCACACAATCCTCAGCCTTCCATATGCCTCTTAAGTCGGCATCATCTGTCCAATGTATATTCTACAGGACACGTCAAGCAGAAATCGACATAGCTTTGACTCTAGGACCCAGTATACTCATGTCCCTTTGGGCATGCTTTATAATTATATATCTATCACTTAAAACAGCATCTTAATATATTTATATGCATACTAGGGTCTCAATCTCTGCTGATAAGGTACCTGTCCACGCTGCCACAGCGCTATAAACCCATGCCGACACAATCGCCGGCTGGGTAGTATACTAGAATGTGCACACTATCTGCAGGATCCCTGAGAATAGCTTGTGCTACCGTCTGTGCAAACAGGACACCCTAGGGGAAGATTCTCAACACATCCTGGCCCTAGTGGGGAAAGGATACAGCCTGAGAATTCTCTTGTGGGAAGCTGCCGTCTCTTGTCTGGATATTCCCGCTCTTTTTCCTCATGAGAGGAGGGAAATTTACCTCAGCATTCTTCCCCTTAACATGTGTACTCTTGTGTCAGGGACAGATGAGTCATCAGTGATATGCAAATCATCTTTTATTCCAATAATCATATATTGAATACCTTTTAGCCCTCTTGGCTGTAACTTTGCATTATCGTAGTCGCCAGTGGAGTTAAACTCCGTGTCGATACCAGTGTTTGTTATTTTGGATAGTGAGCATAGAGAGACTCTGAAGGTCTCTGTGACATAGGGACAGACCAGGGTAGATTTCCTTTCTGTTCCCTAACCTTTTGTGCAATAATTTTACCTCAGCACTTACACATATCCAAACAGGTGTCGGCGTTGTCGACGGCGACACCCTCCCACACACATATCCGCTCTATCACCTCCTTAGAGGAGCCTTTTACCTCAGACATGTCGACACACGCGTACCGACACACCACACACACAGGGGATGCTCTATTTGAAGACAGTTCCCCCACAAGGCCCTTTGGAGAGACAGAGAGAGAGTATGCCAGCACACACCCCAGCGCTATATAACCCAGGGATTACACGACAACTCAGTGTTTACCCAGTGGCTGCTGTATATACAAATTTTGCGCCTAAATTTATGTGCCCCCCCCCCCCCTCTCTTTTCACCCTTTGTGTACCAGGATACTGCAGGGGAGAGCCTGGGGAGCTTCCTTCCAGCTGAGCTGTGAAGAGAAAATGGCGCCGGTGTGCTGAGGAAGAAGGCCCGGCCCCCTCAGCGGCGGGCTTCTGTCCTTTTGTGTAACTTAATGGCGGGGGGTTTTACACATATACAGTGCTAGACTGTATTATGTGTGTTTTTATTGCCAAAAGGTAATCTAATTACAGCCGCCGTTTTCGTCGTGTCTTCTGTCTTCTGGCTCTGCAAGGGGGACGGAGGCGCGGCTCCGGGAACGGACGTTCGAGGTCGGGCCCTGTGTTCGATCCCTCTGGAGCTAATGGTGTCCAGTAGCCTTAGAAGCACAAGCTAGCTGCAAGCAGGTAGGTTTGCTTCTCTCCCCTCGTAGCAGTGAGTCTGTTGCCAACAGATCTCACTGAAAATAAAAAACCTAACAAATACTTTCTTTTCTAGCAAGCTCAGGAGAGCCCACTAGGTGCATCCAGCTCTGGCCGGGCACAGATTCTAATTGAGGTCTGGAGGAGGGGCATAGAGGGAGGAGCCAGTGCACACCAGATAGGACCTAATCTTTCTTTTAGTGTGCCCAGTCTCCTGCGGAGCCCGTCTATTCCCCATGGTCCTTACGGAGTGCCCAGCATCCACTAGGACGTCAGAGAAAATATATTGTTTAGCTACAGCTGAAAGAATCAATAGCAATTTTTTTAAATCCGAAGAAACTCTAGTGGCTACAGGGAGATATACTAACAATGCCCAATTCGGCATCAGTGGAAGAGAACCGACAGTCAGCTAACGCAAATTGTTTAATAGCGATCCAAAATTTCGTTATAACACTACAGTCCCATAGGCAATGATATAAGGATGCCCCCGAATGGGCGCATTTCAGATATGCTGAAGAATGTGCGATGCCAAGAAGGTGACAACAATTGGGGGAAAGATAACCTCTATAAAATAGTCTATGGGGTGTATCCACCGGGGACTATCCACATAGCCTCGATAAGCCGGCGGGGGACGAAACTAAATCCTCAAAAACAGCCCCGTTGTCATGCAAAAACACACAGGTTTTAGTGAACATATGTGTTTGTTTTCGGGAGAATTTTTTTATTTTATTCGGGTGATCCTAATAGGATAGCTCAAAAAAACATATCGTAGAAAAATCAGGGAAAATTTGCAAAAAATGTCAGTTTTTTGCTCCCGATGTTTCTTCAGAGCTAATTGTATACCCCCCCCCCCCCATGAGTAGAAGCAGAGATTGTTCGGAGGGAAATTGGTCAAAATTTCAGCACCCGGTTAGACCCTGAAAGTATGTCTGTCACTTAGTAATACCCACACTGAATGTTCCTGTAAAGTAAGGAATTCTCAATATGCAATAAAAAAAGCTATAGCTCTAGTCTACATGAATAGCAGTAGACACAAAAGCAGCATCTAATTGATTATATTTAACCCAATCCATGGGAGACAGGAAAGAAAAGACTTTACTAGTATAGTGTTGTGGGGTGTAGTATGGTTTGCCGGCGGTCGGGGTCCCGGCGACCAGCATACCGACGCCGGAATCCCGACCGCCGGCATACCGACAAGGGGGCGAGCGCAAATGAGCCCCTTGTGGGCTCGCTGCGCTCGCCACGCTATCTATTCTCCCTCCAGGGGGGTCGTGGACCCCCAAGAGGGTGAAAAGATGTCGGTATGCCCGCGGTCGGGATTCCGGTGCTGGTATGGTGGTCGCCGGGAGCCCAGCTGCCGGAAACCTGAAGACCACCCGTGTTGTGCCTATAAGAAGGCTGTGGGGTCTATTTATTGACATTATTTTTACAAAAAAATAAATTGAAAAAGGGTGTTTTCACCCCCTTTCCACAATATTTTGCTATCACTCAAATGTATTAAAGGGCTCTTGGAGCAGTTTTTGTGAAAAACTGCACCAAACCCTGTAATTCACTTTTTTTTAGTAATCAGATCACATTCTCCATAATTATAATGGGAAATGCGATCTGGGAAATTGAAAAAAAAACCTATTGTTAAAAAAACCTGCAATGAGTCCTGTGATAATTATACCAGCTGGCGTTATCACAGTGATCACTGCAAGATCCCTACTTCAGCACAGCTTCCTCTGCCCCCCCCCCCCCCGGTAGAGTGAGCTGTGCAGGGACCGGGCTCCGGTGATCAGCTCTGTGTGTACGATGGACACACAAGCTGATCACAGTTTAAATAAAAATAAATAAATAAATAATATATATATATATATATATATATATATTTTTTTTTTTTTTTTTTTTTTTAATTATTATTTTTTTAAAACATACTTATCAGTCCAGGGAGATGATGATCGGTGCTCTGGTGTGAGCTGCCGGTCATTGGGACCTTCTGTGTGGTGCGGTGACCCCCGATGCAGTAAAGTGATACTGCAAAATGAGAGCTCACTTTACAGCACCGGAGGTCACAGCAGCGCACATGATCGGATGCCCGGCAGCCCTGCACTAGCACTGATCACAGTGCGGGGGTCCGTGGCGCGCGGGTGGGGCAGTCAGCCCGGCATCGGTGGGTTTTTAATGAAAAATACCCCGATAATGCTGCAGAGGCTCTGTCCCTGAATGCAATAATTGTTACATCCGTGCGATCTAGTCAATTATAACAGTGCGGATTGGGTCGATTTTATCACCTCACATTCGCATCTGAGAATGCGGATGGTGATAAATGAGCCCTAAGGGGTACATTTACTAAGCAGTGATAAGAGCGGAGAAGTGAGCCAGTGGAGAGGTTGCCCACGGCAACCAATCAGCACTGAAGTAACATCTATAATTTGCATACTATAAAATGATACAGAGCTGCTGATTGGTTGATGGGGAAATTTCTCCACTGGCTCACTTCTCCACTCTTATCACTGCTTAGTAAATGTACCCCTAAGTCACCAGTCTGAAAGAAGTCACAATGTGTGTGCCTGCGCCAATGTTAGGAGACATTTGAGCGAGGAATTGGTAAGTTGGTATTGGTAACTATGCAGAGATCCTGAGAGCCCATATTTATAATGGATGTGCAGCAAATCCAGTCTGAACATTATTAATACCCAGCAGAGGGAGATGTAATGAGTGTAATTATTTTTTTTTTAACTTGCCATTGAAAAAGAATATCCCTTTGTCAGGTTCTTCTTTGATGACTTTCCAAATATCCAAAATATGGAACATATGAGTTAGTTTATATGAATATAAAAATGTGTGTAATAATAATTATTATATAATAATATGTATCAGTGTTCATAGCAGAACATTAGAGATTCACACTTTCAACCAAAACATTATCCTCAATTGCAGAAAATACTCCCATTCGTGCTACAATTGGAAGATATCGTCAGCTCAATTAATAATTTGGTCATATCAGTTCATACAGGCATGACACCCACTGACTCAGATTTTCATGATAATTTGTACACGTGATACTACCACATAGCTATTAACCCTTGTAAAAAAAAATCTTCTCTAGGCCTTTTTGAGATATAGGTGGTCAAAGTGTATAAAAATTGCTGGGAAATGCTGCTCCTGATGCTCCGTTTCTTTGTGAGGTGTATCTGGAAAAAAAACTCACATCTCTGCCTAATCCCCGTATCACTTGACATTTTGGCCTTTTGTCAATCAAAATATGAAGATTCCAGAAAAAAAAAAGTTTTATCAATCTTGCCTGAATCCAAGAGTTCATTATACATACCTTTACTTCATACTTAATAATTTTGGGGGGCCAAAAAAAAAGTGGGTTCTATTAGCATCATCAACCTTAGCAGTGGCGTAAGTTCGTCACAGGCGCCCAGAGGCAAGAAAAATGTTGGTCCCCCCTAGAAATATAGATACACACACACACACACACACACACACGCACACGCACACGCACACGCACACACACACAAACACACACACACACACACACAAACACAGAGTAACATGCAGCCTATGTCTGAAACAGCCCCCCCCCCCCCCCCCTCTCCTTCTCACACACACAGTAACTCCCAGCCTATACTTTGGGGCCTGGGTGTCTGTCGTAGGAACCGTCAGGGTGTCTTCGATGGGCAGGGTCTGAAGAGGGATAGGCGGCAGCAGAACACACAGAGGAGACTTAGGGGCCAGAAATCACCAGCAGAGACCCCCTGCACAATGGCAGCCACCGGCCAGCAGCAGGTGACTGTAGTACTTGCCGGGGGAAGGGGGCAGATGTGCACAGAAGAGTGAGACAGCTTACACCACTAAGGTATGTCAGTGGCTCTATCCATGGCTACAAATGCCTGCTGGGACTCCAGTCCCCAACATCCCTGAGGAGTGGTGCCCCCTTCAGGGCAGGAGCCTGGCGGCAGCCGACTCCGTTGCCTCCCAGAGTTACGCCTCTGAACCTTAGGCAGATTAGTTATTTTGTCCTTTTTTTGTTTACAGTGAACCTTTAAGTATACTTTAAAAGGTTATGAAAGAAAAGTAATGGGATTTTGACTACCTGTATGAGTATTCTAATGCTTAATTATAATTCTTCCTTTAAAAAGCGAAAATTACCATTAGGTATAATTTTGCCAGCCAGGGGAGTATTTTGATTTGTACAGTGCATCCGGAAAATATTCAAAGCGCTTAATTTTTTTTCCACATTTTGTTATGTTACAGCCTTATTCCAAAATGGAATAAATTAATTTTTTCCCTCAAGATTCTACACACAAAACCCCACAATGACAATGTGAAAAAAGTTTTTTTGAGATTTTTGCAAATTTATTAAAAATAAAAAACTAAGAAATCACATGTACATAAGTAGAGCTGGGGAGATGGGGTTTGGCGCTCAGTGTTGTTAAGAACTGGTTAATTTAAAAGCCACAAAATATATATGTAAAAGAATATTTAATATACATGAGAGTAAAAAAGTTATACAAAGTACATAAAAGACATAAAATATGGACCAAGAAAATATAAAAATAATTAAAAGGATAAGGAGATCAACTTAGCTTTAAAAACAGCAGGGGGTTAGTGCAGGAAACCAACGCGTTTCGTCTCATGTACATAAGTATTCACAGCCTTTGCCATGAAGCTCAAAATTGAGCTCAGGTGCATCCTGTTTCCACTGATCATAATTGAGATGTTACTACAGCTTAATTGGAGTCCACCTGTGGTAAATTCAGTTGATTGGACATGATTTGGAAAGGCACACACCTGACAGTGCATGTCTGAGCACAAACCAAGCATGAAGTCAAAGGAATTGTCTGTAGACCTCTGAGACAGGATTGTCTCGAGGCACAAATCAGGGGAAGGTAATGAGCACAGTGGCCTTTCTCATCCGTAAATGGAAGAAGTTCGGAAACACCAGGACTCTTCCTAGAGCTGGCCAGCCGTCTAAATTGAGGGATCGGGGGTGAAGGGCCCTAGTCAGAACCCGATGGTCACTCTGTCAGAGCTACAGCAGTCCTCTGTGGAGAGAGGAGAACCTTCCAGAAGGACAGCCATCTCTGCAGCAATCCACCAATCAGGCCTGTATGGTAGAGTGGCCAGATGGAAGCCACTCCTTAGTAAAAAGCACATGGCAGCTCGCCTGGAGTTTGCCAAAATGCCCCTGAAGGACTCTAAGACCATGAGAAACAAAATTCTCTTATCTGATGAGACAAAGATTGAACTCTTTGGTGTGTATGTCAGGCGTCATGTTTAGAGGAAACCAGGCACTGCTCATCACCAGGCCAATACCATCCCTACAGTGAAGCATGGCAGTGGCAGCATCGTGCTGTGGGGATGTTTTGCAGTGGCAGGAACTGGGAGACTAGTCAGGATAGAGGGAAAGATGAATGCAGCAATGTACAGAGACATCCTGGATGAAAACCTGCTCCAGAGTGCTCTTGACCTCAGACAGGGGCGACGGTTCATCTTTCAGCAGGACAACGACCCTAAGCACACCGCCGAGATATCAAAGGAGTGGCTTTAGGACAACTCTGTGGACGTCCTTGAGTGGCCCAGTCAGAGCCCAGACTTGAATCCGATTGAACATCTCTGGAGAGATCTGAAAATGTCTATGCACCAATGCTTCCCATCCAACCTGATGGAACTTGAGAGGTGCTGCAAAGAGGAATAGGCGAAACTGCCTAAAGATAAGTTTAGCAAGTTTGTGTCATATACCCTCCAACATGACCCGCCCCACTAGGTACAAAATGCTCTGTTTCTGGACTACCCTCTCAATTTATTATTGCCATCACCTGTGAAGAAACAGCTTTCTTATAATTTAACTAGTTCAACACAGGTGATGGAAATCATAAATTAAGAGGGAAGTCCAGAAACAGAGCATTTTGTACCTAGTGGAGCGGGCAGTGTCGGACTGGGGCATGTAGGGCCCACCGGGGGAATGCAGTGGTAGGGGCCCATGTTTAGAGGTGTAGCCAGTCTGCAGAGGGGGTGTAGCCTGCCACCTCATTGGTTTGACTAACCATTAGAGAGTGCAATGTCTGGGCCTTTCATAAATATACACAGTAAATTCAGCTGCTGCATGCATGATAATGTACCAGATAACTTATCAGCAATGCACTCTAGAAAATGCACTATAGTACAGTATAAGGTAACATATGTATAATGTATAATTCAAGTGCACAGTCTGGAACCTGATCCTTAGAACAGGAAGTGGGCCGCCAGGCAGTGGGGCCTACCGGTGGTTTCCCCTGTACCCCTGTGGGCCAGTCCAAGCCTGGGAGCGGGTCATGTTGGAGGGTCTGGTGTCATCATATTCAAAAAGAATTGAGGCTGTAATTGCTGCCAAAGGTGCATCAACAAAAGTACTGAGCAAAGGCTGTGAATACGTATGTACATGTGATTTCTTATTTTTATTTTTAATAAATTTGCAAAAATTTCCAAATTTTTTTTTTCACTTTGTCATGTGGTATTGTGTGTAGAATTTTGGAGGGAAAAAATAAGAATTTACTTACCGATAATTCTATTTCTCGTAGTCCGTAGTGGATGCTGGGAACTCCGTAAGGACCATGGGGAACAGCGGCTCCGCAGGAGACTGGGCACAAAAAGAAAGCTTTAGGACTACCTGGTGTGCACTGGCTCCTCCCCCTATGACCCTCCTCCAAGCCTCAGTTAGGATACTGTGCCCGGACGAGCGTACACAATAAGGAAGGATTTTGAATCCCGGGTAAGACTCATACCAGCCACACCAATCACACCGTACAACTTGTGATATGAAACCCAGTTAACAGCATGATAACAGAGGAGCCTCTGAATAGATGGCTCACAACAAGAACCCGATTAGTTAACAATAACTATGTACAAGTATTGCAGACAATCCGCACTTGGGATGGGCGCCCAGCATCCACTACGGACTACGAGAAATAGAATTATCGGTAAGTAAATTCTTATTTTCTCTGACGTCCTAGTGGATGCTGGGAACTCCGTAAGGACCATGGGGATTATACCAAAGCTCCCAAACGGGCGGGAGAGTGCGGATGACTCTGCAGCACCGAATGAGAGAACTCCAGGTCCTCCTCAGCCAGGGTATCAAATTCATAGAATTTTGCAAACGTGTTTGCCCCTGACCAAGTAGCTGCTCGGCAAAGTTGTAAAGCCGAGACCCCTCGGGCAGCCGCCCAAGATGAGCCCACCTTCCTTGTGGAATGGGCTTTTATTGATTTAGGCTGCGGTCATCCTACCGCAGAATGCGCCAGCTGAATAGTGCTACAAATCCAGCGCGCAATAAACTGCTTAGAAGCAGGAGCACCCAGTTTGTTGGGTGCCATCAGGATAAACAGCGAGTCAGTTTTCCTGACTCCAGCCGTCCTGGAAAAATAAAATTTTCAGGGCCCTGACTACGTCCAGCAACTTGGAATCCTCCAAGTCCCTAGTAGCCGCAGGCACCACAATAGGTTGGTTCAAGTGAAAACCTGAGACCACCTTTGGGAGAAAATGAGGACGAGTCCTCAACTCTGCCCTATCCATATAGAAAATCAGATAAGGGCTTTTACATGACAAAGCCGCCAATTCTGACACACGCCTGGCCAAGGCCAAGGCCAACAGCATGACCACTTTCCACTCGAGATACTTTAGCTCCATGGTTTTAAGTGGCTCAACCAATGCGACTTTAGGAAATCCAACACCACGTTGAGATCCAAAAAGTGCCACAGGAGGCACAAAAGGAGGCTGAATATGTAGTACTCCTTTAACCAAAGTCTGAACTTCAGGCAGTGAAGCCAGTTCTTTCTGGAATAAAATCGACAGAGCCGAAATCTGGACCTTGATGGACCCCAATTTGAGGCCCAAACGTCACCCCTGCTTGCAGGAAGTGCAGGAATCGACATAGTTGAAATTCCTCCGTCGGGGCCTTCATGGCCTCCCACCAAGCAACAAATTTTCGCCAAACGCGGCGATAATGTCTTGCGGTGACATCCTTCCTGGCTATGATCAGGGTAGGGATGACTTCCTTCGGAATACCCTTTTCCTTTAGGATCCGGTGTTCTACCGCCATGCCGTCAAACGCAGCCGCGGTAAGTCTTGGAACAGACAGGGTCCCTACTGCAGCAGGTCTTGTCTAAGCGGCAGAGGCCAAGGGTCCTCTGCCAGCATCTCTTGAAGTTCCGGGTACCAAGCTCTTCATGGCCAATCCCGAACCCCGAGTACGGTTTTCACTCCTCGCCTTATTATTATTCTCAGTACCTTGGGTATGAGAGGTAGAGGAGGAGACACATAAACCGACTGGTACACCCACGGTGTCACTAGAGCGTCCCCAGCGATCGCCTGAGGGTCCCTTGACCTGGCGCAATCTCTTTTCAACTTCTTGTTGAGGCGGGACGCCATCATGTCCACCCGTGGTCATTCCCAACGGTTTACCCGCATTTGGAAAACTTCTGAATGAAGTCCCCATTCTCCTGGGTGTAGGTCGCCCATCGGAGAATCCTTGTGGCTTCTGCCATCGCCATCCTGCTTCTTGTGCCGCCCTGTCTGTTTACATGGGCGACCGCCGTGATGTCGTCTGATTGGATCAGTACCGGCTGGTTCTGAAGCAGGGGCCTTGCTTGGCTTAGGGCATTGTAAATGGCCCTTCGCTGCAGAATATTTATGTGAAGCGAAATCTCCTTGGAAATTTCTTCCCTGTGTGACTGCACCCCAGCCCCGAAGGCTGGCATCCGTGGTCCCCAGGACCCAGTCCTGTATTCCGAATCTGCGGCCCTCTAGTAGATGAGCCCTCTGCAGCCACCACAGCAGCGACACCCTGTTTCTTGCTGACAGGGTTATCCGCTGTTGTATCTGTAGATGGGACCCGGACCATTAGTCCCACAGGTCCCACTGGAACGTCCTTGCGTGGAGTCTTCCGAATGGAATTATGCTTCGTACGAAGCTACCATTTTTCCCAGGACTCGTGTGCATTGATGTACCGACACCTGTCCTGGTTTTAGGATGTCTCTGACTAGAGATGACAACTCCTCGGCTTTTTCCACTGGAAGAAACACTCTTTTCTGATCTGTTTCTGGTCTTCAGAAACATTCCCAGAAACAGAAGACGTGTCGTCGGGACCAGCTGTGACTTTGGAATATTGAGAATCCAGTCGTGCTGTTGTAGCACTTCCCGAGAGAGTGCTACCCCCACTACCAACTGTCCTTTGGACCTCGCCTTTATCAGGAGATCGTCCAAGTACGGGATAATAAAAACTTCCTTCTTGCGAAGGAGTATCATCACTTCTGCCATTACCTAGGTAAAGACCTTTGGTGCCGTGGACAATTCCACCGGCCGCGTCTGGAACTGATAGTGACAGTCCTGTACCACATATCTGAGGTACTCCTGGTGAGGAGGGTAAATGGGGACATGCAGGTACGCATCCCTGTAATCCCCCTCGTCCAGGCTCGTAATATCCGCCCTGAGCGATTCCATCTTGAACTTGAATCTTCTGATATAAAAGTTCCAGTATTTTAATTTCAAGATGGGTCTCACCGAAACGTTTCGGTACCACAACCACTGTGGAATAGTAACCCCTTCCTTGCTGAAGGAGGAGCACCGTGACAATCACTTGTTGTGATTATAGTGTTGAATATCCACCAACACCGTCTCCCTGGCAGAGGGAGGTGCCGGTAAGGCAAATTTTAGGAAACGGCGGGGGGAAGAACGTCTCGAACTCCAGCCTGTACCCCTGAGATACTACTTGAAGGACCCAGGGATTCATGTGAGAGAGCCCACTGTCCGCTGAAATTTCTGAGACGGGCCCCCACCGTACCCGGGTCCGCCTGAGCAGCCCCCGCACCATGCTGTGGACCTACCGGACGCAGGGAGGACTTCTGCTCTTGGAAACTAGCTGTGTGTTGCAGCTTTTTCCTCTACCTTTGCCTCTCGGCAGAAAGGATGAGCCTCTAGCCCTCTTGCTTTTCTGGGGCCGAAAGGACTGTACTTGATGATACGGTGCTTTCTTTTGTTGTGGGGTAGCCTGTGGCAAAAAAATCGATTTCCCAACAGTAGCTGTGGAAACGAGGTCTGAAAAACCATCCCCAAACAGTTTTACCCCCTTATAGGGCAACTTCCATGTGCCGATTCGAGTCGGCATCGCCTGACCATTGCCAAGTCCATAACCCCCGTCTGGCGGCAATGGACCTAGCGCTTATTTTTGATGCCAGCCGGCAAATATCCCTCTGTGCATCACGCATGTATAAGACCACGTCTTTTATATGCTCTATTTTCAGCAAAATATTGTCCCTATCCATAGTTATTTTTCGACAGGGAATCTGACCACGCAGCGGGAGCACTGCACATCCATGCCGAAGCAACGGCTGGTCGCAATATATAATGCCCTAGTGTGTGACTATATCTTATAGGGTAACCTCCTGCTTTCTATCAGCAGGTCCCTTCAGGGCGGCCGTATCCGGAGACGGTAGTGCCACCTTTTCTGATAAGCGTATAAGCGCTGTATCTACCCTATGGGGTGTTTCCCCGCGTGACCTATCCTCTGGCGGGAAAGGGTACGCTGCCAATAACCGTTTTAGAAATTATTAATTTCTTACCGGGGGAAGTCCTCACACACCTCATTTAATTTCTCAGATGCAGGAAAAACTACTAATAGTTTTCTCTCACCAAACACAATACCCTTTTATGTGGTACCTGGGGTATAATCATAAATGTGTAATACATTTTTCATTGCCTCAATCCTGTAACGGGTGGACCTATTTGGAGGGTACACCAGTCTCATCGACGTCGACACTGGGGTCAGTATCCGTGTCGACATCTGTGTCTGTTATCTGAGGTAGCGGGCGATTTTAGAGCCCCCCATGACATTTGAGACGCTGGAACAGGCACAAGCTGAGTAGCCGGCTGTTCTGTGTCGTCGACCTTTTATGTAAGGAGTTGACACTTTCACGTAATCCTTCCATAAGTTCAACCACACCGGTGTCGACCCCGCAGGGGGTGACAACATATTTACAGGCATTCGCTCCGCCTCCACCTCATTATCCTCCACATACCTGTCGACACAGCCGTAACGACACACAGCACACACACAGGGAATGCTCTGATAGAGGACAGGACCCCACAAAACCCTTTGGGGAGACAGAGGGAGAGTATGCCAGCACACACCAGGGCGCTATATATCACAGGGATAGCACCTATAAAAAGTGTTTTCCCTTATAGCTGCATATATATATGTATACTGCGCCTAAATTGTGCCCCCCCTCTCTTTTTAACCCTTTCTGTAGTGTATTAACTGCAGGGGAGAGCCAGGGAGCTTCCCTCCAACGGAGCTGTGAGGGAAAAATGGCGCCAGTGTGCTGAGGAGATAGGCTCCGCCCCTTTTTCGCAGACTTTTCTCCCGCATTTTTATGGATTCTGGCAGGGGTTAATGTACATCCATATAGCCCTGGGGGTTATATGTGATGTATTTTTGCCAGCCAAGGTGTTAATATTGCTGCTCAGGGCGCCTCCCCCCAGCGCCCTGCACCCATCAGTGACCGCAGTGTGAGGTGTGCATGAGGAGCAATGGCGCACAGCTGCAGTGCTGTGCGCTACCTTGATGAAGACTGATGTCTTCTGCCGCCGATTTTCCGGACCTCTTCTTGCTTCTGGCTCTGTAAGGGGGCCGGCGGCGCGGCTCTGGGACCGGACTCCGAGGCTGGGCCTGTGTTCGATCCCTCTGGAGCTAATGGTGTCCAGTAGCCTAAGAAGCCCAAGCTGGCTGCAATCAGGCAGGTTCGCTTCTTCTCCCCTTAGTCCCTCGATGCAGTGAGCCTGTTGCCAGCAGGTCTCACTGAAAATAAATAACCTAAAACTAACTTTTATCTAAGAAGCTCAGGAGAGCCCCCTAGATTGCACCCTGCTCGGTCGGGCACAAAAATCTAACTGAGGCTTGGAGGAGGGTCATAGGGGGAGGAGCCAGTGCACACCAGGTAGTCCTAAAGCTTTCTTTTTGTGCCCAGTCTCCTGGGGAGCCGCTGTTCCCCATGGTCCTTACGGCGTTCCCAGCATCCACTAGGACGTCAGAGAAATTAATATATTCCATTGTGGAATAAGGCTGTAAAATATCAAAATGTGGAAAAAAAGAAGCGCTGTGAACACTTTCCGGATGCACTGTATATTTCTATGTATATGTGCAGCTGTCTAATTACACATAGGGGAGTATTCAATTAGCTGCGAAAAAAAACCTTTTTTGTATACAAAAACTGCAATTTTAAATGCAAATCATGAAAGTCCCCAATTCAATTAGCCACAATAATTTATAGTTGATAATTTTACAGTGAATTTCACTTCATCTACACTGAGCAAAGCCGTTTCTTGCGGCGGGCGAGGCGTGCATTGATGGCTCTGTTTGTGCTCCCCCTCCTCCCCGTCATTACTACTCCGCTCGGGAGGCGGAGTTTAATGCAATGACGCGTTTGCACAAAACTCCGCCCCCGAGCAGAGTGCTGATGACAGGGAGGAGGGGGAGCCACACGGGACATGGAGCAGAGGGAGAGGCTGGCCGGCGCGGGCTGAATAGCAGGAAGCGGGATGAAAGAGGACTTCTGGCCGTAAGTATAACTTTCACACTCTCTCCCTCTCTCTCTCTCTCTCTCTCTCATCTTGTAGAAGGGGATATTGCCTGCCGTAATGTGTAAAATGGGGACACTTGCCTGCAGAAATGTGTAAAATGGGGACACTTGCCTGCTGTAATCTGTAAAATGGGGACAATTGCCTGCCGTAATGTGTAAAATGGGGATTTAATGTATCAAGGGCATTGCGGTGTTTGGCATAATATGGTGCAGGGGGCATTACTGTGTGGGGTTTAATATGAAAGCAGTTGGATGAGTCTTAATATGGTAGATTTTTTTATTTTCCTGTGGTGGCCATGACCTGTTGGGGCAGGGTCAAAAACTCGGGTGTAAGGCCACGCCCATTTTAACAATGCCAGGCCACCTCGCCAGGAGCACGTGCGCCTACGGCGCGCACACATTTTTGGCTTTTATATCTATGGGGGGCGCAGTTTTTTTTTATGTCAATGGGGGGGAATGGGGTGCATTTTTAAATCTCGCACTGGGAGCCAAATTGGCTAGAAACAGCCCCGACTCCGAGCAGGTGCAAAATTGATGGAAATCTCTACTTTAAATATACAAATAAAAATACTCTGGTGGGCAAAATTATACCTAAAGGTAATTTTCGTTGTTAAAGAGAGAATTATAATGAAATGTTAAAATACTCATACAGGCTCTCAAAATCCCATTATTTTTCTTTCATAGCCTTTTAAAGTATACCTTATGGTTCAATTTAAACAAAAAAGGGACGGAATAACTCATCTGCCTCAGGTTGATAATGCTAATTGAACCCACTTTCTTTGTCCCCCCAAAATAATTAAGTATGAAGTAAAACAATGTATAATGACTTTCAGAGTAAGGCAAGATTGATAAAAATTAGATTTATGGTAAGAACTAACTGTTATTAAATCTCTTTCTGCGAGGTACACTGGGCTCCACAGGGAATAACATCGGGGGTGTAGAGTAGGATCTTGATCCGAGGCACCAACAGGCTAAAAGCTTTGACTGTTCCCAGAATGCATAGCGCCGCCTCCTCTATAACCCCGCTTCCATGCACAGGAGCTCAGTTTTGTTAACCAGTCCAATGCAGTAGAAGGCAAAAGAGACGACAAACGTTAGTAGCTACATACACCACATTCTCACGACAGGAGAAGGTGTCAGCGGCTATACAAACCCAAAGTAGCTAAGTGCGTCAGGGTGGGCGCCCTGTGGAGCCCAGTGTACCTCGCAGAAACAGATTTAACAACAGTAAGTTCTTACCATAAATCTTGTTTTCTGCTGCGGGGTACACTGGGCTCCACAGGGAATAACATTGGGAATGTCCTAAAGCAGTTCCTCATGGGAGGGGACGCACTGTAGCAGGTACAAAGGAAGCATCCTGGGAGGCGGATGTATCAAAGGCATAGAACCTTATGAACGTGTTCACGGAGGACCACAATTGTTCAAGGGTCGCACCGCGGCGGGCCGCCCAAGAAGGTCCAACCCACCGAGTAGAATGGGCCTTGATGGTAGCAGGAGCTGGAAGGCCAGCCTGTACATAAGCATGTGCAATCACCATTCTAATCCATCTGGCCAGGCTTGTGAGCAGGCCAGCCACGTTTGTGAAAACCAAACAGTACAAAGAGAGAATCAGACTTCCTGAGAGGAGCTGTCCTCTTCACATAGATACGGAAAGCCCGTACTACATACAAAGACCGCTCTTTGGAAGACAATTTAGGAGAGACAAAGGCCGGAACCACAATCTCCATATTAAGGTGGAAAGAAGACACCACCGTAGGTAGGTACCCGGGACGTGTTCTAAGAACCGCCTGGTCACGGTGAAAAATCAGATAGGGGGACCTACAAGGCACCCTGATCCTACACCCTTCAAACAAAGGCAATAGCCAATAGAAACAATACCTTAAGAGAAAGCCACTTAAGGTCCACAGATTCAAGAGGCTCAAACGGAGACTCCTGTAAAGCCTCCAGTACCACCGACAGATCCCAAGGGGCCACAGGCAGGATGTAAGGAGGTTGAATCTGTAATGTATGAACATCAGGCAGAGTGGCAACTTTTCTCTGAAACCAAACCGACAAGGCAGAAATATGAACCTTGATGGAGGCCAGACGAAAGCCTAAGTCCAGGCCCTGTTGTAGAAAGGCCAAAAGTTTGGCCATATTAAACTTGTAAGCGTCATGATTATTAGATGCATACCAAGAAAAGTAAGAATTCCAGACCCTATGGTAAATCCGAGCAGAAGCCAGCTTACAGGCCTTCAACATAGTCTGAATGACCGCCTCAGAAAAACCCTTGGCCCTTAGTACGGAAGCTTCAAGAGCCACGCCGTCAAAGCCAGATGGGCCAAATCCTGGAAAACACAAGGGCTCTGAACAAGGAGGTCTGGTCATTGTGGAAGCAGAAGAGGATGCTCCAACGAGAGACCCTGAAGGTCTGAGAACCAATGTCATCTGTGCCACGCTGGAGCGATCAGAATTAGGATTCCTCCTTGTTTCTTGAACTTCCTTATTACTCTGGGCAGGAGTGACACCAGGGGGAACACATAAGGCAGCCAAAAATTCCATGGAATTGCCAGAGCGTCCACGAACGCTGCTTGAGGATCCCTTGCCTTGCTCCGAAGAACGGAACCTTGTGATTGTGTTGAGACGGCATCAGGTCCACATCTGGGAGGCCTCATTTGTCCACTAGGAGTTGAAATACTTCTGTATGGAGGCTCTACTCTCCGGAGTATACGTCCTGACGACTGAGGAAATCCGCTTCCCAGTTTAGGACTCCCGGGATGAACACTGCCGATATGGCTGGCAGACAGCGTTCTGCCCACTGAAGAATTCTGGATACTTCCCTCATTGCCACGCGGATTCAAATGTTGGCTTGATGATTTATGTATGCCACCGTGGTGGCGTTGTCTGACTGTACTTGAACAGGTCTGTTCTGTATTAAATGCTGGGCCAAGTTCAGAGCATTGAACACCGCCCAAAGTTCTTGAATGTTTATCGGGAGGACAGACTCCGCCTTGGTCCACCGACCCTGAAAGGAGTGTTGCTCCAACACCGCGCCACAAACCTCTGAGACTGGCATCCATTGTCAGAAGGATCCAGTTGGAGATCCAGAAGGGACGACCCCTGCTCAATCGTTGGTCCTGAAGCCACCAGCTCAGTGACAGACGGACCTCCGGAGACAAGGAGATCATGTGAGACCTGATCCGGTGAGGCAGGCCATCCCACTTGGCAAGAATCAATTTCTGTAGAGGGCGGGAATGGAATTGAGCGTACTCCACTATGTCGAACGCTGACACCATGAGACCTAGCACTTGCATTGCCGAAAGTATCGACACTTGTGGACAAGATAGGAAGCATCGAAGCCTGTCCTGAAGTTTCAGGACCTTCTCCTGAGACAAGAACAACCGCTGGTTGTGAGTGTCTACCAACGCCCTCAGGTGCACCATGCTCTGCGCAGGGACCAGGGAAGATATCTTCCAGTTGATGAGCCACCCGTGGGCTTGCAGAAACTGGAACGTCCGATCCAGATGGCGTAGGAGAATTTCTGGGGAATTTCACCAGGATCAACAAGTCGTCCAGATACGGTAGGGATCTTGAGCCCTTGACGACGGAGTATAGCCGTCATTACCGCCATGACCTTGGTTAAGACTTGCGGGGCCGTGGTCAAGCCAAAAGGTAACACCCGAAATTGGTAATGGAGGTTGTCAACAGCAAACCTCAGATATTGCTGAAGCGACATTGCAATAGGAATATGCAGGTAAACATCCTGTATGTCCAGAGAGACCATATAATCCCGGGGTTCCAAAGAGAGAACAATAGAGTGAAGGGTTTCCATACGAAACTTGGAGACTCTCACATATTTGTTCAAGGACTTGAGGTTGAGAATGGTCCAAGAAGACCCATTCAGTTTCGGGACTAGGAATAGTGATGAATAGTACCCCTTGCCTCTCTGAGCCAGAGGCACCTGTACTACCACTCCTGTGTCCAAGAGGGACTGTACCACCGAATGAAGAGTTTGCCTTCACCTGATCCGAAGGGACGTTCGTCAGGCAAAATCGATGAGGGGGACGATTCTTGAAGGATACGGCGTAACCTCGAGTGACGACTTCCCGTACCCAGGCATCAGAAGTGGTCTTCAACCATTCCTGGGTAAACCCTAGAAGTCGGCTCCCCACCCTGGGATCCCCCAGAGGGAGTCCCGCCATGTCATGCAGCAGGCTTGTCCATTTTGGAAGCAGGCTGATGGGCAGCCCAGGCCCGTTTAGGTTTGGGCTTAGCGGTTTTGGAAGTGTGAGCATGTTTCGGGTACGCCTGACCTTTTGCTTTACCTGAAGGACGAAAGGAGCGAAAGGAAGTACTCTTAGCCTTCGGTACCGAAGGAGCAGTACTAGGTAGACACGCTGTTTTAGCAGAAGCTAAGTCAGCCACTATCTTGCTGAGGTACTCTCTAAAAAGAATAACTCCCTTAAAAGGGAGCCCCTCCAGGGCTTTCTTAGAGTCCAAATCCACAGACCAGGACCGTAACCAGAGAATCCGGCGAGCCAAAATGGACGTAGTAAAAGCCTTGGCAGCCAGAATACCGGCATCAGAAGCCGCCTCCTTAATGTAATGAGATGCTGTGACAATATACGAGAGATATTGTCTAGCATTATCAGAAAGTTGGATGGCAGCTCTGCTTCTACCTCCTGAGCCCACGCTTCAATAGCCTCTGCAGCCAATGTTGCTGCAATAGTGGGCCGATGCACAGCACCTGCTAGGGTGTAAATTGCTTTTAAATTGCCCTCCACACGCTTATCCGTCGGTTCTTTCAGAGAAGTGATGGTAGTTACAGGCAGAGCCGAGGACACCACCAGCCGCGCCACTTGCGAATCCACTGGAGGGGGTGTTTCCCAATTTTTACTTAGCTCCCCAGCTAGGGGATAGCGAGCCAGCATCTTCTTGTGAGGTCTGAATTTCTTTCCTGGATTTTCCCAGGATTCCGGACGTATTTCAATGAAATGGTCAGAATGAGGTAAAACTTGTTTAACAACCTTCTGACGTTTAAATCTGTCCGGTTTCTTGGAGGTGGCATCAGGCTCTGCGTCATCAGTAATTTGAAGAATTAGCCTGATAGCCTCCAATAAGTCAGGAACATCCACCTGAGAGACCGATTCCCCATCAGAATTATCAGGATCAGTGTCTGTAGGGTCAGTATATACGCCTTCTTCATCAGACGAGGTGTCTGGGACGTGGGTGGATTGTGAGGAAGTAATGGCCCACTTAGAGGACCCCTTGGTCTTAGGCGGGCGAGGGTTAGACGTCTGTTTAGTCAGTGATCTGCCCAAGGCGGATTAACCGCAGGGCCCATAAGCGGTTGTGCCGGCACAGGAGGTTCCATAGAGGGCATAGTTAATAACGTGGAGAAAGTAGCCCAAGGTGAGTCGTCATGAACCCCCGTTGATTCAGTTCCACTGGGGGGTAGGGAACCCCCAGAACCTGAACCCTCTGCTACTATGTTTTCCTTTAATATGTCTGCAGCGTCACCACCATGCAATGTGGGATCAGCCCCAGCTCCGTCGCCCCTTGTAGCTGACATGTTTGAAAGCTTAATTCATGGGCAACCCAGTACAATATCAGCAGCTTAATACCTTAACAAGAACCCCCTGTGCAGTGTATGAGCACAAACAAAGAATTCAAGAGGTATATGGTGACTGAAAATCACAGAGAAAAATACACAGTAAGTATATCCTGTGAAACACCTATATCAGAGGTCCCCAAACTCGGTCCTCAAGGCACCCCAATGGTCCTGGTTTTAAATGTATCCATGCCTGGTCACAGGTGACTTAATTAGCACCCTAGTCAATTTGATTTAACCATCTGTGCTGAGCCTTGAATATAGCTAAAACCTGGACTGTTGGGGTGCCTTGAGGACCGCGTTTGGGAACCTCTGACCTATATTAAGCAATAACCCTGACGCACTTAGCCCACTCAGGGTACAGAATATAGGGATAGCAATCTGAGTGAGATACACGAAATGGAAGTCACGCAGCAGCTATATGCACACACACAGAGTCACATGTACAATGCAGAAATTATGACATTCAATAAAACTGCACTGGACTAGAAATACAAAGTAATACTAAGTACAGCTATATAATCAATAGATATAACAATGCACAGTAAAGACTGGATGTAAATCACAGGGTACTTGTACTAAATAACCCTGACTAAATGCACTATTTCTTAACTAACACTGTCAGCAGACATGTAGAATACTTAAGTGTCCTGTAAGATGCACAGCGCTGACATGCAGGCGGCATTACAGAGGAGGATTTGCCCAAACAGTCCCAGGATCAGCTCAGCTTGAGGTAATGGCGCCCAAACGCTGACAGGGAGTGAGGGAGAGAGAGAGATGCAGCTCCAGGGTGGGAACATTTACTCTAAATGGCGCCCTGGGGCTGGGGGAGGGGCTACAGGTCAAAGCCTTATCCCCTTGCTGGACTTCACCACCGGGTACTGTGGGCTATGTAACAAACGTTTTTTAGTAAAACCGACCTGTGCCCTTGCCCTGGTGGTCTAGTGGGGTCCCTGCACTACCACAGTGTCCACGCCAGCGTGCACGGCCCGCCTCCCACCGTCCGCGCCGGATCGCGGTTTCCAGCAGGTCCTGTCTGGGGGACCCTCTTACCTCCTCCCAAAGTGCAGCCACGCGATCCTGGAGAGCTGCGGTGGGGTGTGTGACTGACTGAAGCAAACTGGAGCCTCCGCTGTAAGTAGCCGGCAACCAGGGCACAGGAGTAAACACCACCGCTGGGGGAGGTGATGGAGCTGCAGCAGGAGATGTCTGACTGACATCTAACACACACAGTGACTCTGCTGCAGCCCTTGAAGTCTTCAGATTTCACTTAAAAAAGCTCTTCTGAGGGCTGCTGGAGCAGCCCTACCTGTTGTATGCCTTCACTGCATGGCAACAACAACAAAACTGAGCTCCTGTGCACAGAGGCGGGGTTATAGAGGAGGTGGCGCTATGCATTCTGGGAACAGTCAAAGCTTTTAGCCTGTTGGTGCTACGGATCAAGATCTTACTCTACACCCCCAATGTTTTTCCCTGTGGAGCCCAGTGTACCCCGCAGCAGAAACATTTTTTTCTGTAATCTCCATATTTTTTGATACCATAAATGAAGATGAAGTATATGCACTCTTCTCATCTGCCTACTCTACTACCTCTCCTCTTGATTCTAAACCCTCGAAAATGAGTAAAGCTCTGTCTCCTGTGCTCATCCCAGCCTTAACTAAAATCTGTAATCTCTCTCTGTCTACTGGTATCTTTCCTTCTTTCCTATCTTTCCTTTCCGTCTTCAGGACACAGCCCTTTCTTAGTTCTCATCCTACTTATCTAATCGCTCCTTCAGTATTTGTTTATCTGAATCCACCTCCTCTTCGCTTCCTCTCTCAGTTGGAGTATTGCAAGGCTCAGTCTTAAGGTGTGTACACACGGTGAGATTTTTTCTTGAGATTTTGACTATATAGTCAAAATCGCAAGAAAAGTTAGTGCAGATCGCAAGGTGAAAGTCACCTTGCGATCCCGATGCGCGGCCCCGCCAGGTCGGCATCGCAAGAAAAGATAGACTGTGCAGGTAAGTCAATCCTTGCTAGATCGGTGTACTATCTAGTTCATCTCACATGTCAATGACATCTCACATAAGCCAAAATCTCACATAAGCCAAAATCGTAAGCACACATAGTCCATATCTCAAGAAAAGTTAGTCAAAATCTGTCCTATCTGGGCTCCGGGGAGTTCAAGGGAAATCGCAAGTAAAAATCGAACATAGCCAGAATCTCACCGTGTGTACACACCCTTAGGTCCTCTGCTTTTCTCTATCTATACAACATTTCTTGGCAAACTAATCAGCTCTTTTGGATTTCAGTATCATTTGTATGCAGATGATACTCAAATCTACCTATCCTCCCCATATTTGTCTCTATCTGTATTGGGCCGGGTCACTGAATGCCTTTCTACCATTTCATCTTGGATGTCATCTCACCACCTCAAACTTAGTATTTCCAAAACAGAATTCATTATATTTCCACCAGTCAATAGTAGTTACCAACCTGATATCTCTATCACTGTTGATAACTCAGCAATCAGCCCTACCCCACAAGCTCGCTGCCTAGGTGTCATTCTTGACTCTGAACTGTCCTTTGTTTCCCACATTCAATCTGTCTCAAAAGCATGTTACATACATCTAAGAAACATATCCAAAATACGACCATATCTTAAACAAGACACAGCAATACTCTGATCCATGCTCTCATTATCTCCCGCATTGATTATTGTAATAGTCTCCTGACTGGTCTTCCCAAACATAGGCTCTCACCACTACAATCCATTTTGAATGCAGCTGCAAGGCTAATCTTCCTCGCTAGACGTTCATCGTCTGCAGATCCGCTCTTTCAGTCCACTCACTGGTTACCGGTATTCTACCGTATTAAATATAAAATACTTTTATTTACATACAAGGCTATTAACCAAACTGCACCAACATACATCTCTTCACTCATCTCAAAATATCTCCCTACCCGACCTCTCAGCTCCGCACATGATCTGAGTCTCTCATCCAAATGTATTACCTGTTCCCATTCAAAATTATAGGACTTTATCCGGGCTTCAACCACTCTGTGGAATGCCCTTCCATGCACAGTAAGACTCAACTCTAGTCTCCAAACCTTTACAATGTTCCCTGAAAACTCACCTCTTCAGTAACGCCTATCAAATTTCAGACCCACCCACATAACCTTCAGTGCTTCCCTATCTAATTACATCCTCTCTGTACCGTACACAACCTCACATATTTTGACTTTCTTTACTCTCACACCCTCCTGACCCTTGGCCAACATTGCTGGGTGATCATTTCCCTATAGATTGTAAGCTTGCGAGCAGGGCCTTCCTACCTCTATGTCTGTTTCTACCCAGTTTTGTTCTATTCTGTTGTTCTAATTGTAAAGTTCAATGGAATATGCTGCGCTATATAAGACACTGTTAACAAAAAATAAAATAAAACAAAATATTTTGATTGACAAAGGGTCAAAATGATGTGAGTTTTTTTCCAGATACAAAACAAACGGAGCATCATGAGTGGCATTTCCAAGGAATTTTTAGAAACTTTGACCCCTGTATCTCAAAAAATAAAAATTTGACATGGGTTAGTAGCTAAGTGTTAGTGTACAAAGTATCATGAAAATCTGAATCGGTGGGTGAACGGACATGGAATGACCCAATTTCCAAACAAACAAAGATCTGCTTTAAAATGGAAACTAGATCCTATTCCTCTATTCATTATTATCCATCATCAGCATAAAAAATACAGCAAAAGCTTTTTCAGGCCTAGAAGGTTAGGGGTTACGGTCGTTAGGTCGACAAAACTTATGTCGACAGTCATTAGGTCAACCACTGAAGGGCGACATGCATTAGGTTGACATGGCCGTTAGGTTGACATGTACTAGGTCGACAGGTCAAAAGGTCGACATGAGATTATGAGATTTAAAAAATATAATTTTGGGGATTTTTTCATACTTAACGATCCACGTGGACTACGATTGGAACGGTAATCTGTGCTGAGCGAAGCAGTAGCAGAGCGAGGCACCTTGCCCGAAGCATGGCGAGCAAAGCGAGCCATGCAAGGGGACACGGTGCACTAATTTGGGTTCCCCGTCACTTTACGGAGACGACATCAAAAACATTGAAAAACCTCATGTCGGCCTTTTGACCCGTCGACCTAGTACATGTCGACCTAATGCCCATGTCGACCTAATGCATGTCGACCTAATGGCAATGTCGACCTTCAGTGGTCGACCTAATGAGTGTCGACCTAAGTTGGGTCAACCCAACGACCAACAGCAATACATAATATACTTTAGTAAAGCACAGAAGGAGACCTGCACAAAAAATAGGTATGTAAAATAGCAAACATTAAACCATATTCAGACAACTGGAAATTGATTTTGAAATTTCAAGATGACTGCTTTGAAATTGTGAATAAAGACCACAATGAATAAGCAAATCACACTAGATAATTTTGAGAGTATAAACTAATCTCCTGGAGAACCCACTAAGACCAGTATTCAATTAGCTGCGGTGGTTTACTGCAGCTAATTGATTCTAATAGCCCTGATATCTGGCATTTATCGGATATTATGCATCGGGTGCCTCAGGCATGGGAAGCATAATCTCCAATAAGCAGCCCTCAGAGCCAATGATTACACATAGGTCTGGATACTTATCCCGGATTCCAAGTGTTATCGCATGATAATGGGACATTTTTCTCCCGTAAATAAGGGCTTTAATTGAATAGCCTGATAATGACTATCGGTCAAAAAATCGCGCCTGTTTTGTATGGGGCTAAATGAATAACGGTATGTATGAGATAGGGGAGGGTCCCTGACTGCTACAGTGGACATATAAACACATATCATTATCAACAACCTGTATGCTAATAGTTCTTAGGCTTACCTAAAAACATCTTGCCATTTATACGTCTTGGAAGGGCTCCGCCAGATGCTCCAGTTGGTTTCTAGAAATCAAAAAAAGTATAATGTTTAGTATAAATGCTAGAATTTAGCAATATATTAAGACTCCATGCTCTGGTCACTACAGTCCATGGGCAAAAAGTACATCCAAGTCATTCAATCTCAACTAGAGTAAAGGTAATGTTGCATTGGCACCTCCCTGTGTACAATAGATCATGCCCCCTCACCTGTTGGGTATGGGACGTTGGGTCGACTCAACTTAGGTCGACAGTCATTAGGTCGACCATGGAAGGTCGACATGCATTAGGTCGACAGGGACAATAGGTCAACATGAGTTTTTGGACTTTTTTGGCATCGTTTTCTTCGTAAAGTGACAGGGAAACCCAATTAGTGCACAGTGTCCCTCGCATGGCTTGCTTCGCTCGCCATGCTTCAGGCAAGGTCACCGTTCCCAATTGAGGTCTACGTGGATCGTTAAGTATGAAAAAGTTTAAAAAATGGGAAAAACTCATGTCGACCTTTTGAGCTGTCGACCTAATGACCATGTCGACCTAATGCATGTCAACCTTCAGTGGTCTACCTAATGACTGTCGCCCTAAGCTGTGTCGACCTAATGACCGTATCCCCACCTGTCATAGGGATGTAGTTAAAAACACGCTGGACGGGATCCAGGTGGTCGAAATACCGATGCAGGAATCTCAAACGGCGGCATAATACTGGCATCACAATCCCGACAGAGCTCGCGATCCCGACATGAAAATACAGATGCATGGAATCCCAAATGTTCTGTCAGCAGGAAATGCTCATGTCCTGCTGCGGGGGGGGGGGGGGTTAGGTTTAGGCATTAGAAGGGGGGTTAGGGTTAGGGTGCAGGGACGGGAAGGGGATAGTTAGGTACCGGGGAGGGGGGGGGGTTAGGCACTTACACGGGGCGGTTAGGGTTTGGCACCAAGTGGGGAGGGTTAGGTTTAGGCAGCGGGGAAGGTTAGGCTAGAATTAGGCACTACTGGGGAGGGTTAGGGTTAGGCACCCACAAGGGAGGGTTAGGGTTGCTGTAGGGGGCAGGGGGTGGTTGGGGTACTTTCTGCAGGGCTGTCAGGATTTTGATGGTCAGGATGCCGCAGTCGATATTGTGGCAATCGACATACCGTCCATCGGTATATCATGACGATTCCCTGTCATAGACCAGTATACACCAGTTTTGACTGTAAAAATTATTAGAATAATACAAAGAAGAGACTTGCCCACTCTTCTGAGTGGCCGAGAGCACCTGCATAAAGTTGCAAGCACTTCAGATGAAAAGGTCCCTATTTAGTGAGATGTGTAATAGCGGCAGAGTCCCTGTATATAGCGGATGTTAGGATGCCTGAAAGTGTATGTATAGGAGAGAGGGTCCCTGTGCAATGGAATGTTCCACACGTTATAAGTCTCCCATGAGGGTGGAAGCAGCAGTGACAGCAACTCCAACTAGTCCCACCGTGCTGAAGGACATGGAGAAGTGTATATAAAGTTTTCTTGTTCTTACATCCCAAGATGGTCTGACGCCCAACATCCGTTTACTGCACTGCACTGGATGTCCATGTGTGTCCCCTCCATCAGGCACTTTATGCTAAGCACCCATGTATTCGGGGGTACTGCGCGTCATTATTTCCCACCTTGACAATCCGTCAAATGCTCCATAACAACTCGCCTCTTAATGCTTGCCTATCCTACCCCCTTTCTAGACACTCTTGTCAGCTTCCTCTACATCCTCCATTTCCACATACACTCATGTCCTATATGCACCTTCTAGAATATAAGATTTCATGGTCAGGGTCCTCTCTACCCTGTGTGTCATGTTTAATAGAAAAAGTGTGTTCAGCGCACCCCTAGCTTACACAATGGGCGGGATGTACTAATGTACATCGCCGCCCTGCGCCACGATGTTGATCGCATATGTACTAACATATGCGATCAGCATTGCGGAGGACATCTCTTCCAATAAGAGCTGACCTCCGCGATGCGCAGCGGCAGCCTGACTTCCGGGATTCGGCCCGGGAGTCAGTCTGCGCATGCGCAGGGTGACGGGGGCGGCCGCAGGGCATGCTGGGAGGGATCCCTCACACAGCGCCGCGGAGAGAAGCCCATAGGCTTCTATGGACTATCGCCAGCTAAAGCTGGCGTACCCCGCCGCGGCGCTGACCTGCCGGCCGGGGGTTAGTACATCAGGAAAATGCGGTAAACAGGGAGTTTACCGCATTTTCCGCTTAGTACATCCGGCTGAATATTTTTAATCAGTTGTAGATGTGATTACAAATAAATATAGCACCTTTATGCGGTATATAAATAATCAATTGTAAATATGATTACAGATAAATATAGCACTTTTATGCAGTATATAGATAAAAGTATACACACTGTATAGTTATAAAAGACATTAGATATACATAATTACATAGAACATATATTGTACTATTTTACCATTTTAAATAAAACACTAACTTTTATAACTATACAGTGTGTATACTTTTAATTATATACTGCATAAAGCTGCTATATTTATCTGTAATTATATGTACAATTGATTATTTATATAGTGCATAAAGGTTCTATATTTATTTGTAATCACATCTACAACTGATTAAACATATTGTGTAAGGTAGGGGTGCGCTAAACACACTTTTTCTATTATACTTGTTCACCCTAGAGAGGGGTTCTATAGTACACCCACTACTTGTTCATTAGCAGCAACCAGCTTATAGTGCTATATACAGGATCAGCGCAGTTCTTTACATCTCTTTTATCCCCGTGTGTCATGTTGTCTGCTTTATTAGAATCTGATGTCATGTATGAAGCAGATTCTTCTGCTGCCTGTTCACTCACACGCGTGGAATATGTACCTGGATCTGTGCTAGCTCATAAACTATTCATGTATGCATTATCATGCCTAATTGTATGTGCGTATCAGTTATTACGTTTATTATATCCATGTACATCATGTTTGTCAGATAATTGTCTGGCGCTATGGAATCTGCGTTGCCTTGACATGTTCCCATAGTCTTAGCAAGTCAAGCACACAAAGTATTGATCATGGCAGATCCCAGTAAGTATGAATCTATAGACATGGGCCTAATGCTGGGTACACACCTGTACAATCATCGGGCCGATTATCTGATATTGGCTGATAGGCCCAACAATTGTATAGGTGTGTATGAGGAGCGTTACCCAATAAATCGCTTAAAACGGTCCTGCAACTGTCCGATCGTAAGGTCGCATCTTATGTGCAGCACAGCTGAACTACCAATCACATACAGTAGCCGAATGTAGTGTACATACTGAGCTATTTCTTGTCTAGTGTATACAGGGTCACAGGGTATCAAGCTGTGTACAAACTACGCGGCTGATCGGGAGTGTTTAAACGATCAGCCAAGTGATCACAAAGGTGTGTACCTTGCTTAAGATTACATTAAAGGTGCAAAACGCTTCAGAGCTTTGAAGATTGGTTAGGTCAATTCATTTGTAATTCTAGCCCATAATATAAGTCATAGAGATAATACCTGTATATTTATGGCATAAATACTGTATCAGTTCAGTTGTGACAACCAAAAAACATGAAAGTTGGGGACTGTTTGAGTGTGTTCCCTTCGGTTGCTCCAGTTATCTCCCACACTCCAAGAACATACTAGTAGGTTAAATAGCTTGAGAACATTAACCCAGGTGTGTACGTGTGCCCATGTGTACTGTATCCATCCAGATTGTAAGATTTACTGGTCCAGGGGCTGATGTGAATGGAAATGACCCTCTCTATAAAGTATTCATAATAGGTAGGCTCTGTATAGATTAGGAACAAAGTTTTCTTTCTAAAGCATTTTCTATTGGAATCAGTAAGTCTCAGCAAGCATTCCTTCTACCACCACATGGGTGAGAACCCTTAGGAAACCGGGGATAGGTCTCTGAGAATACATGCTGTACTAGCTAAGCCAACCATGATTAGCGTATGCTGGTAACAACAAAACATTGTCCCTGTGTTTCAAATAAAGCAGTAATATCATGGTGAAGGATTAAAATACAAGCCTATTACTGAGAGATCTAGGCAGCAGGGCCGTTTCTAGCTAATTTGGCTCCCAGTGCGAGATTTCAAAATGCGCCCCCCCCCCCCCCCATTCACAGACAAAAAAAAGCGCCCCCCCCCATAGATATAAAAAGGAAAAGTATGCGCGCGCTACAATGGGCGTGGCCTCGTTAAAATGAGCGTGGTCTCATCTGATCTCATCATCACGGCCACCACAGGATAAAAAAAAAAACAGTCCCCATTTTACACGGTACGGCAGGCACGTGTCCCCATTTTACACATTGCGGCAGGCACGTGTCCCCATTTTACACGTCCCCATTTTACACATTGCGGCAGGCATGTGTCTCCATTGTACACATTGCGGCAGGCATGTGTCCCCATTTTACACATTACGGCAGGCAAGAGTCCCCATTTTACACATTACGGCAGGCAAGAGTCCCCATTTTACACATTGCGGCAGGCACGTGTCCCCATTTTACACATTGCGGCAGGAACGTGTCCCCATTTTACACATTGCGGCAGGAACGTGTCCCCATTTTACACATTGCGACAGGCACGTGTCCCCATTTTACACATTGTAGCAGGCACGTGTCCCCATTTTCCACATTACGGCAGGCACATGTCCCCATTTTACACATTGCGACAGGCACGTGTCCCCATTTTACCCATTGTAGCAGGCACGTGTCCCCATTTTCCACATTACGGCAGGCACATGTCCCCATTTTACACATTGTGGTAGGCACGTGTCCCCATTTTACACATTGCGGCAGGCACGTGTCCCCATTTTACACATTACGGCAGGCACGTGTCCCCATTTTACACAGCACGGCAGGCACGTGTCCCTATTTTATACAGCACGGCAGGCACGTGTCCCCATTTTACACATTGCGGCAGGCACATGTCCCCATTTTACACAGTACAGCAGGCAAGTGTCCCCATTTTACACAGCACAGCAGGCACATGTCTCCATTTTACACAGCATGGCAGGAAAGTGTCCACATTCTATACAGTACGGCAGGCAAGTGTCAAGTGGGGGGGGGGGGAAGGTAGAGGGAGGGTGGGGGGGAATATACAACTTACATATCAAGACGATCTTCCCGCTCCTCGGGCGGGCCGCCTCTCCTTTCTCGCGCCGGGCGCCGGCTCTTTCCAGCTTGGCTCCCCCTCCTCTTCCCGGGTACTCGTGCTCGGGGGCGGAGTTTCGCGGATTGACGCAGTTGCGTCATGACGTCACAATGCAACCGCGTCATTCCGTGAAACTCCGCCCCCCGAGCAGGAGTACTCGGGAAGAGGGAGGAGGAGGGAATCAGGGACCCGTAAAGTGCCGCGGCGGGCGCCCCGTGCGGTTGCACGGCTCGCCCGCCGCAAGAAACGGCACTGCTAGGCAGGCACGTCTATGAGGGCTAATCTAATGTGAAAAGTACTCCAAAATTTGATTGTATAGTTCATGAACGGTGTTGTGAATTATAGATGTGTGTAACAGGGTCATTCAGTCATTGTAGGCTATTTTGGGTTTACACTGCAGAGGCCCGTTGATCTAAAGACACAAAGTATGATCTAACAAGCCTAATGGTTTTCTGTGCTTAGCACCTTTAAATTATTCAGCTGTTGCAATGAGGCTTTCTTAAGCGATGACCACATAGCAGGGACTGGCCAGTGACAGCAGCTACAGGGGAAGCTAAAGCTCTGACCAGACATATCCCTGAAGTCCCAGACATATCCCTGAAGTCCTGCTGCTAAATAAACCTGTGACTACGGAGTTGGAATACAGTAATATAGCTGCTACAATACTGGTGCCGACACACACGGGGGCTAATAAAGTGTCAGTTTTTACACTGTGCATGCTTCATAGCCCAGCACACACATCCATGGGTCATTCAGAGGGGACGAAATCAAAATATCGACATTTACAATGTCAATATCCATAAAGTCAACATCACAATTTAGTAGTAAGTAAGAAGTAGTAAGAAGTAGTAAGAAGTCCCTGCTCAAAAGTTTACAATATACAGTGCATCCGGAAAGTATTCACAGTGCTTAATTTTTTCCACATTTTGTTATGTTACAGCCTTATTCAAAATGGAATAAATTAATTTTTTCCCCTCAAAATTCTACACACAATACCCCATAATGATAATGTGAAAAAAAGTTTTTTTTGTGGTTTTTGCAAATTTATTAAAAATAAAAAACTAAGAAATCACATGTACAGAAGTATTCACAGCCTTTGCCATGAAGCTCAAAATTGAGCTCAGGTGCATCCTGTTTGCACTGATGATTCTTGAGATGTTCCTACAGCTTAATTGGAGTCCACCTGTGGTAAATTCAGTAAACTGGACATGATTTGGAAAGGCACACACCTGTCTATATAAGATCCCACACGTGACAGTTCATGTCTAAGCAAAAACCAAGCATGAAGTCAAAGGAATTGTCTGTAGACCTCCGGGACAGGATTGTCTCGGGGCACAAATCTGGGGAAGGGTACAGAAAAATATCTGCTGCTTTGAAGGTCCCAATGAGCACAGTGGCCTCCATCATCCGTAAATGGAAGAAGTTCGGAACCACCAGGACTCTTCCTAGAGTTGGCCGGCCGCCTAAACTGAGCGATCGGGAAAGAAGGGCCCTAGTCAGGGAGGTGACAAAGATCCCGATGGTCACTTTGTCAGAGCTACAGAGTTCCTCTGTGGAGAGAGGAGAACCTTCCAGAAGGACAACCATCTCTGCAGCAATCCACCAATCAGGCCTGTATGGTAAAGTGGCCAGACGGAAGCCACTCCTTAGTAAAAAGCACATGGCAGCCCGCCTGCAGATTGCCAAAATGCACCCGAAGGACTCTCAGACCATGAGAAACAAAATTCTTTGGTCTGATGAGACAAAGATTGAACTCTTTGGCGTGAATACCAGGCGTCGTGTTTGGAGGAAACCAGGCACTGCTCATCACCAGGCCAATACCAACCATGCAGTGAAGCATGGTGGTGGCAGCATCATGCTGTGGGGATGTTTTTTAGCGGCAGGAACTGGAAGACTAGTCAGGATAGAGGGAAATAGACGTTATGGTAAGAACTTACCGTTGATAACGTGATTTCTCTTATGTCCACAGGTATCCACAGGATAACATTGGGATATGGTTGAGCGACAGCGGAAATGGCACCAACACGGTCACGAGCTTTCTGGCCTCCCAGGATGCATCGGGGCCTTCACCATATAGTCCCGCCCACTGACTCAGTCAAATCAGTTCTTTCCACAGCGATTTAGGCAGGAGCATCAGGTAGAGACCTGTTTAGGCGATAAGAACACACATGCACACCCTTCCATACAAGAAGGAAGAGGTTTAGTGATTGTCTAGATCAGGCATTCCCAACCGCGGTCCTCAAGGCACACCAACAGTGCAGGTTTTAGTGATATCCAGGCTTCAGCACAGATGGTTAAAGCAAAATAACTGAGCTACTAATTAAGTCACCTGTGTTCAAGCCTGGATATCACTAATACCAGGACTGTTAGTGTGCCTTGAGGACCGTGGTTGGGAAACACTGGTCTAGATCCTCAAATCAGGTGCGTCAGGGTGAGATCCCTGTGGATACCTGTGGACATAAGAGAAATCACGTTATCAATGGTAAGTTCTTACCATAACGTCTATTTCTCTGGCTGGGTCCACAGGATTATCCACAGGATAACATTGGGATTCCCAAAGCCAATTTTAGTGGTGGGGACGCTCCTGATTACACAGGAGGACCTTTCGCCGAAGTCTGCGTCATGAGAGGCAAAAGTATCCAAGGCATAATGTCTGATGTATGTGTTTATGGAAGACCATGTGGCTGCCTTACATATCTGTTCTGCTGAAGCACCCTGTTGTACTGCCCATGAAGGACCTACCTTACGTGTAGAGTGTGCAGAGACATTAGCCGGAGTAGGGAGATCTGCATGAGAATAAGCTTCTTATATTACCATTCAGAGCCATCTCGCCAGCGTCTGTTTACTAGCAGGCCATCTTCTTCTATGAAATCCGTAGAGGATGAAGAGAGAATCTGTTTTCCTGATGGCACTAGTACGATCTATGTAGATTCTTAAAGCTCGGACCACGTCCAGCGACGCTTCTCTCGCAGATAGTCCCGATACCTGAAAAGATGGGACTACAATCTCTTCATTCAGGTGAAACTTTGACACCACCTTTGGAAGATAACCAGATCTCGTTCTGAGAACTGCTCTGTCTGGAAAAAAACTCAGGAAAGGAGACTTACACGATAACGCTCCTAAATCTGACACTCTTCTGGCTAACGCCATTGCCAGCAGAAAAAGCACTATAGCCGTTAACCATTTAAGATTTGCTCTCTTAAGCGGTTCAAACGGAGGACCCTGGAGAAATTTAAGAACTAAATTCAAATCCCAGGGAGCTGCAGGAGGAACAACCATACAGTTAACGCTGATACTTGTACTCCCAAGTAAGCAACTTTCAAACCTTTATCCAATCCTGCTTAAAGGAAATCCAAAATCCTGGATACTTTAAGAGATCTTGGATTCAAACTTTTTCCAGTACACCAATGAATATAGGCTTGCCATATTCTATGATACACACGAGCCGAAGAAGGCTTTCTTGCTGTAAGCATAGTTTGGATTACTTGTTTCAAAAATCCTCTAGCTTCTAAGATAGAGGTTTCAACAGCCAAGCCGTCAAAGACAGGCTATCCAGATGACTGTGACAACAAGGATCATGCATTAGCAGATCTGGACGTTGAGGGAGCAATATTGGTGCTTCCACAGACATTCTCAGAAGATCTGTGTACCAATGCCTTCTTGGCCAAGCTGGAGCTATTAGAATTATGGCTCCCTTTGCTTGCTTTATTTTTCTCACTACTCTGGGTAACAGAGATATTGGAGGGAACAGATATGCCAGATGAAATTTCCATTCTACTGACAGTGCGTCTGTCAGGACCGCTCCTGGGTCCCTTGTTCTTGATCCGTACCTTGGAACTTTGTTGTTTAGACGAGAAGCCATGAGGTCTATCTCTGGTAGACCCCATCTGTTCACTAATGTCTGAAACACTTCTGGGTGTAATGCCCATTCGGTTTCCTGAATGGTGTGCCGACTGAGAAAATCCGCTTCCCAGTTTAGAACACCTGGGACAAACACTGCTGACAATGCTGGGAGATGGAGTTCTGCCCATCTTAGAATAGGAGTTACCTCCTCCATCAATCTTTTGCTGTGAGTCCCTCCTTGATGATTGAGGTACGCTACTGCTGTCGCATTGTCTGAGCGAATCTGGACCGGTCTTCCTTGCAGACTGTCCTTTGCCTGAACTAGAGCCAAGTAGATGGCCCTTATTTCCAACAGATTCATTGGCAGGCGACTTTCCCTTGCGGTCCATTTTCCCTGGAACCACAGGCTTCCGAGTACCGCACCCCAGCCTTGCAGGCTGGCATCTGTTGTCAGGACTTGCCATTCTTTTAGCCAAAAGGGTCTCCACTTGTTTAAATGGTCTGTCTATAGCCACCACGCTAGAGACCTTTTTACGTTTACTGAAAACTTTATCATCTGCTTTTTTATTGTCTGATGATTTCCGTTCCATTTGGTCAGAATAAGGTGCTGCAATGGTCTGGAGTGGAATTGCGCATATTCCACCATGTCGAAGGTTGATACCATCAGACCCAACAGTTGCATTGCTGCATGGACTGACATTGTCTGGGCGTGCAACGCTTCCTGAGCCATGACCTGCACCTTGACAATCTTTTTCTCTGGTAAGAGAACTTTCTGTAGGTCTGAATCCAATATGGCCCCCAAATGGACCATCCGCTGTGACGGATTCAGAGACGACTTTTCCCAATTTATGAGCCACCCGTGTCTCTGTAAACAAACTATTGTCTGTTGAAGATGGCTCAAAAGTAAATCTTGCCAATGTGCTAAGATTAACAGGTCATCGAGGTATGGGAATATTCTTATCCCCTGTTTGCGCAGACAAGCTGCCATAACCACCATGATATTGGTAAACACCCTGGGTGCTGTTGCTAGCCCGAAGGGCAAGGCTTGGAACTGAAAATGTTCCTGGAGGATGGCGAACCTGAGGTAACACTGATGAGACAGTGCTATAGGCACATGTAGGTAAGCATCCCGAACATCCAGAGATACCATGTAATCTCCCGGTTCCATAGCCAACATTATGGAGCGTAACGTCTCCATGTGGAACTTCGGGATCCAAATGTATTTGTTTAACATTTTTAGATTAAGAATTGGTCGATATGACCCATTTGGCTTCTGGATCAGAAATAGATTGGAGTAAAACCCCTGTCCCCTTTGTGATGGAGGTACTGGGACAATCACACCTAAGTGCAGTAATTTTTGGACTGCTTCTTGCAGGGCACTGGCCTACGACTCTATACGAGACGGGCTGGTGCAAAAAAATATTTGAGGAGGCTGCCTCCTGAATGGGAACCCATACCCCTGAGATACCACCTTCTGCACCCAAGCATCTGTTGTTGACTGTTGCCATATGTGTGCAAAATGAAGGAGTCGGCCCCCAATCCTGGAATCCTCCAGGCAGAGGCCCGTCTCTTCAGGCTGATGGTTTCTGTTGAGGCTTGGAAGCTGGCTTTTTGCTAGCCCACTGCTTCTTATCCCTGGTTTTGAACTGGGGTTGCTTAGACTCCTCTTTAGCTTTTGCTTTGCCAACGAAATGAGCAAAACTTTGAACCCTTGGACTTAGGGTTATAAGTAGCCGGAAATCTGACCTTCTTTGACTCAGCCTCTGATTCTAGGATATCAGATAATGGTTTCCCAAACAATATATTACCAATGAAAGGCAATGCTTCCAATTCTTTCTTGGACTCCGCATCTGCCTTCCAGGTACGTAGCCAAACTGCTCTGCGAGCGGCTACTGTCAAGGCTGAAGCTTTAGAAGCAACTGTACCCATATCAATTGCTGCTTCTTCCAAGTATTGGGCAGATTGTCTTAAACGGCTTAAATGATACTCTTGCTCCCTAGTAGGAGAAGAAATGTCACTCTCTAGTTCCTCTATCCATTCGCCCATTGCCTTTGCTACCCAGGCCGAAGCCATAGCAGGTCTTACCACTGCTTCTACTAGAGAAAATACATTTTTCAAGAAGCTATCTACCCTTCTGTCTGTGACATCATTAAGCGAGGTAGATGACAGTGATAAAGCAGATTTATGCACAAGTCGCAGAACATGTGCATCTACTTTTGGAGGAATTTCTCTTTTCGAACAATCCGCAGCTGGAAATGGATAATAAGAATTCCATCTCTTCGGAATCTTATATTTCTTACTGGGCGTCACCCAAGACTCATCCATCATTTCCGTCAGCTCATCTGAAGCTGGGAATTCAGTTTTCACTGATTTTGTTAGTTTAAACACAGGTGCTTTAGATTTTAACACTGTCTTGGCTGGCTCTTCACAGCATTAATAAGTTTAGCTACATCTTCTGAACTAAAACTCTGCGACTGATCATCATACGGAGTATTTGAATATACTGTATCATCATCTGTTGTATAATCTTGTGTAGTCTGCCCTCTTCCCTCATGTGCTTACCCTTTTCTTACTTTAATAATCTTCAGCTGCACCAAATCCAGCAGTCTTCTGCCACCTGATACTTATTCCAGTGTCATCTGCTGATGTAGCTATGTTTATTTACCATGTACTTGTCCTATATTGTCGTCAACTGTAAGGTGCTGTTTTCCGGTTTGATTATTTGTTTATGTACTCTGTAATTGGGCGCTGCGGAACCCTTGTGGCGCCATATAAATAAAGGATAATAATAATAATAAATAATAATAATAATAATAATAACATAGACGTATCTGTCTTAGTCTTACCTGTCCCTTGGTTGCTTGTAGAGGCTACTGGAACCAAGCCGTAGGAAGGGAGCTGCATGTATGGGTTAATAGTGTAACCTAACCCTTGAGGTGGTGCGACCGGAGTTAATCTGTCCGCTACTGAAGATAGAGTCTTTGCGAACATATTCCATGTTGGCTCTGTTGGTGGTTGAACCAACTCCTGTTTTTTACTTTGCTGAAAAGCAAAACAGTTCGCACACAAGCCCTCATAAGTGACCAACTGGTCCATACCAATTAACCCTGTCTTAAAAGATAAGCATGTTAGGGATGTAGGAGTGCTTGATAAATTCTCCTTGTCACTTTTGCCTCTCACAGACATGGTAATAATCTGTTAATGACTACACAATTTGTGACTGAAAATCACCTATATATGAGTATATAGAAGTGAAATCAATCTGACCACAGTGCACCTGAATTGAGGGTCAGAACAGGACTGACATTACACAGAAAAGTCAGCACTCATACTAGCAGTCAGTCACATATTAAAGCATTAGATATTGTCATATGAGAATACAACCCCCATTACAACTTATAAATAAGTAGGAAAATTGTACTTCTGTTTTTAACTGGTTCTTTTTCAACATAACATGCAGAAAACACAGTAATACAGGTTGAGTATCCCATATCCAAATATTCCGAAATACGGAATATTCCGAAATACGGACTTTTTTGAGTGAGAGTGAGATAGTGAAACCTTTGTTTTTTGATGGCTCAATGTACACAAACTTTGTGTATTAAACAAAGTTATTAAAAATATTGTATTAAATGACCTTCAGGCTGTGTGTATAAGGTGTATATGAAACATAAATGAATTGTGTGAATGTAGACACACTTTGTTTAATGCACAAAGTTATAAAAAATATTGGCTAAAATGACCTTCAGGCTGTGTGTATAAGGTGTATATGTAACATAAATGTATTCTGTGCTTAGATTTAGGTCCCATCACCATGATATCTCATTATGGTATGCAATTATTCCAAAATACGGAAAAATCCCATATCCAAAATACCTTTGGTCCCAAGCATTTTGGATAAGGGATACTCAACCTGTATACAGATCTCATATGCAATAGGTACTAAAAATTAACAATTCATACGAACAAGTAGAGAGAATTTTTAGTACTGTATACCCTTCCTCTGGAGAGCGGGATACAGGGAGACTCACCACACTTCCATATCCAAGGAAATGCGCTCGTAAGACGCTGAGTGGATTCAGACGCTACTGATGTACACTACCGCTCCTGATAACTGATAACAGACACAGTCGCTCACTGACGGACACGGACACTCAGCGACTTCCATGTGTATGCAGACGCTAAGGCCTGCGACTCGGTCTAGGCGGGATCTCTAGTGTACACAACCGCAGCGTCTAAGCTGCGACAGAGTACCCTCGTGGTAGCGTCTGAGACGGAAGTGAGGTCATTCAGTTCATGGACGGGAGACGCGCGGAAACTGGTCATGAACTCGGAGGAGGGGCGGCCAGGAGAGCGTCTGAATCCCCCTGTTGACTTAAACTCTAAGGATCGCGGCCTCAACCTAGTCCTGGCGCCTATGATCCCTGGTGCGTAGCGCTGTCGCACTCGAGATGTTCGGCGCATCAACACACTGTTTGTAGTCTCCACCAAATCAGTGTAGCTGTGTCCGGACCCCCCTGGTAAGAGGAAATCCATAGACTTACCGTCCCCCCATGCTCCGGCCACAGCCTGGTTACGTCTGCTGGACCTGCTAGAACATCCGACACAGACGCCCGTCGAGACAGCACTATTACCGCGAAGGTAAGCGTTGTTGCGACCCGGAGGGGAGTTGTTGGAGCGACTCTTTCCAGTATGCGTTTAAGACGCTGTTAAGAAAAGTCGCTCAAAAAAATATAGTAAGTCTATAAACATAAAATAATAAAAGCTTGAGGCTGCTTTCACAGCAGCCCTGTGACCATGCGGCTTCCTGCTGCACCAAGCAAAAAACTGATTTGACTGAGTCAGTGGGCGGTACTATATGGTGAAGGCCCCGATGCATCCTGGGAGGCCAGAAAGCTCGTGACCGTGTTGGTGCCATTTCCGCTGTCGCTCAACCATATCCCAATGTTATCCTGTGGATAATCCTGTGGACCCAGCCAGAGAAAGATGAATGCAGCAATGTACAGAGACATCCTGGATGAAAACCTGCTACAGAGCGCTCTTGACCTCAGACTGTCGCGACGGTTCATCTTTCAGCAGGACAACAACCCTAAGCACGCAGCCAAGATATCAAAGGAGTGGCTTCAGGACAACTCTGTGAATGTCCTTGAGTTGCCCAGCCAAAGCCCAGACTTGAAGACGATTGAACATCTCTGGAGAGATCTGAAAATGGCTGTGCACCGACGCTTCCCATCCAACCTGATGGAGCTTGAGAGGTGCTGCAAAGAGGAATGGGCGAAACTGCCCAAAGATAGGTGTGCCAAGCTTGTGGCATCATATTCAAAAAGACTTGAGGCTGTAATTGCTGCCAAAGGTGCATTAACAAAGTATTGAGCAAAAGCTGTGAATACGTATGTACATATGATTTCTTATTTTTTATTTTTAATAAGTTTGCAAAAACCTCAAAACAACTCTTTTCATGTTGTCATTATAGGGGAATCGTGTAGAATTTTGAGGGGAAAAAATGAATTTATTCCATTATGGAATAAGACCATAACATAACAAACTGTTTAAAAAGTGAAGCGCTGTGAATACTTTCAAGATGCATTGTATAGGGAAATAGGCATTGATACACAAAGATAGGCACTACCTATTGCATAATGGCCCTGCCAGACTGCAAAGATTGTTAATGTGCCATATGGTATGATCACCCAGCAATGTTCGCCAAGGGTCAGGAGGATGTGAAAGTGAAGATAGAAAAAAAATGTAAGGTTGTATGTGGACTGTACACAGAGGGGGATGTAGTTAATATCCTGCCGGTCTAGATCCTGGCGGTCAGAATACCAACGCTGGGATCCTGACTGCAGAGAATGCTTAAAGCTGCGCCAGAGCTATTCCCACTCATGGGTGTCCACGACACCCATAGAGTGGGAATAGAACCTGTGAAGAGCTCAGCGAGCCACCAAGCCCTCAGCGTGGCAAGTGCAGCAAGCCCGCAAGGGTCTTTCTAGCGCTCGCTCGGCTGCTTGCATTCTGACCGCCAGGATACCGGCCACCGGGATTCCATACCCAACATCACAAAGGATGCAATTAGATATGAGACACTGAAGGTTGGGTGGGCCCGGAATTTGATAAGCTTATCTGAATAGGTGAGTTTTCAGGGAACGCTTGAAGGTTTGGAGACTAGAGGCGAGTCTTATTATACATAGGAGGGCAATCCACATGTGGGTACAGCCCCGAAAAAGTCCTGTAATTTTGAATGTGAACAAGCAATACGTGTGGAGGAGAGATGCAGATCTTGTGCAGATCGGAGAGGTCAGGTAGGGAGATATTTTGAGATGAGTGAAGATATGTACTGTATGTAGGAGCAGGTTGGTTAACAGCGTTTTATGTAAGTAAAAGTATTTTATATTGAATATGGTAGAATACTGGTAACCAATGGAGGGACTGACAGAGTGGATCTGCACACAATGAATGTCTAGCGAGGAAAATCAGCCTTGCAGCTGCATTCAAAATGGATTGTAGTGGTGAGAAACTATGTTTGGGAAAACCAGTAAGGAGACTATTGCAATAATCAATGCGGGAAATAATGTGTGCATGGTTTAGAGTTTTTGCAGTGCCTTGTGTAAGATATGATCGTATTTTGGATATGTTTCTTAGATGTACTGTATGTAACATGATTTTGAAACAGATTGAATGTGGGAAACAAAGGACAATTCAGAGTCAAGAATGACACCTAGGTAGCGAGCTTGCGGGGTATGGTTGATTGCTGAGTTATCAACAGTGATAGAGATATCAGGTTGGTAACCTAATGGCCGGTGGAAATATAATGAACTCTGTTTTGGAAATTTGAGGTGGTGGAATGACATCCAAGATGAAATGGCAGAAAGGCATTCAGTGACACGGCCCAATACAGATGGTGACAAATCTGGGGAGGATAGGTAGATTTGAGTATCATCCACATACAGATGACACTGAAATCCGAAAGAGCTGATTAGTTTGCCAAGAGATGTTGTATAGATAGAGAAAAGCAGAGGACCTAAGACTGAGCCTTGCGGTACTCCAACTGATAGAGGTAGCAAAGAGGAGATGGAATCAGAAAAATGAACACTGAAAGAGCGATTAGATAGATAGGTTGAGAACCAAAAAAGGGCTGTGCCCTGGATACCTAGGGATCGTAGTGTTTGTATGAGAAGAGAATGGTCAACAGTGTCAAAGGCAGCAGAGAGATCAAGGAGAATAAATAATAAGTAATGGCCTTTAGATTTAGCAGTGACCAGATCATTCACTACCTTAGTCAGTGCTGCTTATGTGGAGTGTTGGGCACGAAAGCGACTGTAATTTAAGAGTTAGTGTCAGAATTTTGTTTTGTTTTTTTCAGAATGGGAGTAATCATTGTATGTTTGAACAGGGATGGAAAGTTACCAGTAGACAGAGAGCGATTACAGACTTTAGTTAAGAAACAGAGCTTTACTTATTTGTGGGGGTATAGGATAAGTAGTGGCGTAACTACTGCCCCCGCAGTCCTCGCGGTGGCTTGGGGGCGAGGGGCTGCGGGGGCGCCACTGACTTAGCACAGATTGACATGCGGACGAGCGTCCGCATGTCAATCTGCGGTCTCCTTCCCTCCGCTGCTGTGATGGAGGGACACAGGAGGGCACAGCGCGCGCCTCTCCCGTGTCCCTCCTGGCTCTCCAGCCGGTCTAATAAAGGAAGTGCCGTTCGTGAGCCCTGATTAGCTCACGAACCGGCACTTCCTTTATTAGACCGGCCGGAGAGCCAGGAGGGACACGGAAGAGGCGCGCGCTGTGCCCTCCGTGTCCCTCCAACACAAAGGAGCGGGGGAGGAGCAGGCACTGAGGAGAGCATATGTGGCACTGTGGGGGAATATCTGGCACTGGGGGCATATACCTGGCACTGTGGGGGAATATCTGGCACTGGGGGCATATACCTGGCACTGTGGGGGAATATCTGGCACTGGGGGGAGCAGGCACTGAGGGGGCATATGTGGCACTGTGGGGGAATATCTGGCACTGGGAGGAATATACCTGGCACTGTGGGGGAATATCTGGCACTGGGGGCATATACCTGGCACTGGGGGCATATACCTGGCACTGTGGGGGAATATCTGGCACTGGGGGGAGCAGGCACTGAGGGGGCATATGTGGCACTGTGGGGGAATATCTGGCACTGGGGGCATATACCTGGCACTGTGGGGGAATATCTGGCACTGGGGGGAGCAGGCACTGAGGGGGCATATGTGGCACTGTGGGGGAATATCTGGCACTGGGGGCATATACCTGGCACTGTGGGGGAATATCTGGCACTGAGGGGAGCAGGCACTGAGGGGGCATATGTGGCACTGTGGGGGAATATCTGGCACTGGGGGCATATGTGGCACTGGGGGGGGGGGTTATTTGGCACTGGGGGCATGTTCCTGGCACTGTGGGGGAATATCTGGCACTGGGGGAATATACCTGGCACTGTGGGGGAATATCTGGCACTGGGGGCATATGTGGCACTGGGGGGGGGGGTATATTTGGCACTGGGGGCATGTACCTGGCACTGTGGGGGAATATCTGGCACTGGGGGCATATACCTGGCACTGTGGGGGAATATCTGGCACTGGGGGCATATGTGGCACTGGGGGGGTATATTTGGCACTGGGGGCATGTACCTGGCACTGTGGGGGAATATCTGGCACTGGTGGCATATGTGGCACTGGGGGGTATATTTGGCACTGGGGGCATGTACCTGGCACTGTGGGGGAATATCTGGCACTGGGGGCATATGTGGCACTGGGAGCACGGCCCTAGCAACAAGCACTACCCCCTAGCAATGAGCATGACACCCAGTGCATGAAACCCCTGGCAACGAGCATGACACCCTGAGCATGAAAATCCCTGGCACCGTGCATGGAACCAAGAGCATGAAACCCCTGGCAACGAGTAGGTAATTTAAAAGTAATTAGAAGCCTTACTGTAGAACTTAATGTGTAATGGGCATTACGGTGTGTGGCATAATGTATCACGGACATTGCGGTGTGTGTCATAATGTGTCAGGCATTACGGTGTGTTGTATACTATATCACGGGCATTGTGGTATGTGGTATAATGTCTCAGGGTCATTGCGGTGTGTGTCATACTGTGTCACAGGCATTGTATGTGCTATAATGTATCAGGGGCATTGCAGTGTGTAGCATAATGTATAACGGGCATTGCGATTCCTGTAATAATGTGTCACAGGCATTACGGTGTGTGGCATAATGTGTCGGGGGCATTACGGTGTGTGCATATTGTGTCATGTGCATTATTGTGTATGGCATAATGTCTGAGTGCCTTTGCAGTATGTGGCATAATGTATACTGGGCATTACTATAAGGAGGAAAAATGACAAATAATGTAAGGGGCATGAATCAGGATTATTTTTCTTTCCTGGGCGTGCAGGTTGCAAAACTGGGGTATAAGGTAGTCTTTTCCTGCAGCGCCACGCCCCTTTATGTGAAGCCACGCCCATTTAAACGAAGCCACGCCCCCTTTCGGTGGCATTTTTCTCCCTTTACTAGTGCCAATTATGGGGGGGGGGGGGGGGGTTGGGCGACAAAGAATTTTGAATTTTCTGGCTTGGGGGAGAAAAATTTCTAGTTACGCCACTGAGGATAAGAGTAGAGGTAGTAGAGTAGGCAGATGAGAATAGTGTAGATACTTCATCTTCATTTGTCGGATCAAATAAAGAGAAGGTGACAGAGGGTTCAGGAAGGGAATTGAGCAGGTCACTGGCTGTGGAAGAGCATACCATTAAATTTCAGCTTTTATCAATCTTGTCCTTGAAATAGGAAGCGAGAATCTGATAGTAGCTGGTGGGATCAGTGAGGGAGGGATAAGAAGTTATTTAAATGTATTAAAAAGTCACTTGGGATTAGAGGCTTGAGCAGAGGTGATAGACTGGAAATATGTTTGTTTGGCAGTGTCCACGTCATTACGGTAAGTGTGGTAAATGTTCATATATTTGAGGAAGTCACCTGAAGTATGAGATTTACACCACTGTCGTTCTACTTTACGTGAAAGTTTTTATAGGTGACATCTAAGTGTACGTGGAGTTTAATGGGTAGCTGGAGCGACAACATTGAGTGCTATTTCTAGTGACTGGTTCAGCTGTGATACAGCAGACTCAGGAGAGGTGAATGTAGAAATTGGAGAGAGTAGCTGTTGCAGAGGTGGATACTGGATAGTTGTTGAAAATTAATATTGTTAATATATCTGCGGTTTGTGGTGGTTTGGCAGACGTCCGTAACATTGCGTTTGAAGTAATGGAGGAGAGCATGCATCTGAGAGAGGGAAAGGGGTGTTAGTGAATTCAGAAACTGAGCATAGTCTGGTGAATACAAGATCAAGGCAGTGGCCCTCCTGATGAGTAGAGGAGTCAGTCCATTGGGAGAGGCTAAGAGAGGAGGTTAGAAAAAGTAGTTTAGAGACAGGAATAGCAGATTTTGGACTATCAATAGGTATAGTGAAATCACCCATGATGATAGTGGGGATGTCAGAGAATAAGAAGTGAGGAAACCAGGCAGAAAAATCTTCCAGAAATAGTTTGGGTTGCACAGGTGGGCGATAGATAGCAGCAGCACGCAGAGAGAAACAGGTGAAAATCCTGATAGAATGTTCTTCAAATGATGTAAATGAGTGATGGAACTGGTGGTAGAATGGTGTATGTAAAACATTGGGATAGCAATATTCCATCCCCTCCTCCTTTAATGTTTCCTGGTCTGGAGGTGCGTGTAAAGTGGAGACCACCATGTGACAGTGCTGCAGTGTCTGATTGTGTGAGCCAAGTTTCTGTCATAGTCAGCAGATTGAGGCTGTTAGAGATGAAGAGGTCGTGTATTGATGTTAATTTGTTACAAACAAAGCATGCAATCCATAAGGCACATTTTAGTGTTTTGGAGGGTGATGGGATACATATGAGGTTTATGAGGTTAGCTGGATTTCTATATTGCAGGAAATCCAGTGAATGCGAATAGGGCAAGTGGTTAGGGACCGGATTTGGTGATATGTCACCAGCTAACAAAAGCAAAAGAGATATAGGGGGTAATTCAAAGTTGATCGCAGCAGGAAATTTTTTAGCAGTTGGGCAAAACCATGTGCACTGCAGGGGGGGCAGATATAACATGTGCAGAGAGAGATAGATTTGGGTGTGGTGAGTTCAATCTGCAATCTAAATTGCAGTGTAAAAATAAAGCAGCCAGTATTTACCCTGCACAGAAACAAAATAACCCACCCAAATCTAACTCTCTCTGCAAATGTTATATCTCCCCCCCTGCAGTGCACATGGTTTTGCCCAACTGCTAAAAATTTTCCTGCTGCGATCAACTTGGAATTACCCCCATAGTTATAGGATGTATGTGAATGTTTTTTTATGGTGACAGTGTGTGGATGTTACAGTCAAAGTATGTAGGTAAAAAGCTCATGAGTGCTGATAAGAGGGGAGTGGATAATTGAAGCAGCAATGTGTACAGAGGGGCGAGTTGCAGGGAGATTGAATGATGTACTAATTTTGGCGCAAATGCCATGCAGTGATATGAGCAAAATGTCACAATCCTGACTGTAGGTTTATATTTGGTGACTTACCCCTGCCATCTGTCCTGGATCCTGTGTCTTTTCACTCATGGAGTTAAACAGCTTGTCAGCACTATGTGTTTTCCTGAGTTCTCTGCCTGAGAGGTAATCAGCTCCACCTGTGGTGATCTCCTGTGTGAGGCTGAATTCAGTAATCTAAAAGCAAGCATCCTGTGTTTTGCAGAAGTCCAGGCTTCAGTGTTCTCTTGGCCTGCTAGGCCTCATTCTACATCACAGCCTTGGCTAGAGTAGTCACATGACAGTGACATCACCTAATCCTGCCCACCAATCATCAAGGACCAGGAAGTATAAATCAGGAGGCTGAGTTGGAATCTGGGCCAGTTCCTTGTGTCACATACAGCCTTGTGTGGGTCTTAAGCATACTTGCCTACCTGACCCTCTCCATGAGGGAGAAAATGCTCTGTTCCTGGACTTTCCTGGTAATGTATGATTGCCATCACCTGTGGTGAGCTAGGTAATTGATAAGAAAGGTGTTTCACCACAGGTGATAGCAATCATACATTACCAGGAAAGCCCAGGAAAAGAGCATTTTCTCCCTCATGGAGAGGGTCAGGTAGGCAAGTATGGTCTTAAGCTGAGCTCCCTAAAGGTAACCTTTGTACCTAAGTTCCTGTGGAAACTCTGTTCCCTTGTTACCGTTTGGTTTACTTGTGTGTTGCCATTTGATTTCACCATTTCCCTGAGTCTCAATGTAAAGGTACAGCTGCAATGTTTCGTCTTAAAGGCACAGTACTGAATTCCGTGTTCTCCACTGAAAACCACAGCTGTCGAGTTTCAGTTTTACTACTGTTGTAGTTGGGATCTCCAGAGCTCAGCATCTCCGTGCTTCCAGCATCTCCGTGCTTCCAGCATCTCCGTGCCTCAGCATCTCCGTGCCTCAGCACCTCCGTGCTTCCAGCATCTCTGTGCCTCAGTACCTCCGTGCCTCAGCACCTCCGTGCCTCAGTACCTCCGTGCTTCCAGCACCTCCGTGCCACAGCACCTCCGTGCCTCAGTACCTCCGTGCCTCCGTGACTCCGCATCTCCGTGCCTCAGCCCCTCAGTGCCTCAGTACCTCCGTGACTCAGCATCTCCGTACCTCCGTGCCTCAGTACCTCCGTGCCTCAGTACCTCCGTGCCTCAGCACCTCCGTGCCTCAGTACCTCCGTGCTTCCAGCACCTCCGTGCCTCAGTACCTCCGTGCCTCAGTACCTCCGTGCCTCAGCATCTCCGTGCTTCCAGCACCTCCGTGTCTCTACGCACCCCAGTGTCTCTACGCACCCCAGTGCCTCTACGCACCCCAGTGCCTCTACGCACCCCAGTGCCTCTACGCACCTCAGTGCCTCCACGTACCTCAGTGTCTCCAAGCACCTCAGTGTCTCCAAGCACCTCAGTGTCTCCAAGCACCTCAGTGTCCGCAAGCACCTCAGTGTCCGCAAGCACCTCAGTGTCCGCAAGCACCTCAGTGTCCGCAAGCACCTCAGTGTCTCCAAGCACCCCGTGCCCTTTAGCACAATTATACCTGGTATTCTTCACTGATTCATCAGTGCCTTTCCAGTTCTGTCTTTCAGGAGACCTTCAGCATGCCTCCTGTCTGCCGACCTAATCCTGCATGAGGAGAACCTAGATTCGGCCATCTCTGCTGCGGTTCCTCTTCCCAGTCACCGGAAGAAACCCAGAGTCCACAACAGTCCCAAACCAGGTCAGTGGTAGTATTCATATAATCCTCCAGTCGCCTGCACAGACTTCACTAACACCGGGTTCACAAAACCTTAGTCATGACAGTAGGAACTGGCCACATGGACCCGGCCGAAAGTGTTTGTCTGACGCATGACCTCCTAAGCAATATTGCAGGACGCTTGGAAGGTCTGGAGTTGACTCAGCATCGATTGGCACAGTGTCTGCAGCGGAATTCGTCCTCCAGAGATTCTATGACCTTCTGCTCTAAGACTCCTGACCAACTGCAGATTTTCTACCAGATGTTACTACAGTTACAAGAACTTTTGCCTAGTATTCTCTCTGTGATGCCTGATCTCCTCAGGAATACTACCAACGTTGTTGATCCTGTTTTGTCCCATCCAGTTAATAGAGTCTCTTCCTCTGCGCAAGGGAAAGTTTTTCATCAGAGCTATCCACGGCCCAAGCTCTCTGAAGCTGAACGTCAGCGGCGTAAGGAGCTACATCTCTGTCTTTACTGTGGAAATTCTGGTCATTTTGTTAAAGACTGCATTCTTCGCAAGCCAGGTAATAGTGACAAATCTCAGTATCATAGTGCTCATGTCTACAAGTCATCCACAGTATCCGATCCTTCTGCTGCTGACGGGGGTATCAAGAAGGCTACTCTTCTGAGAGAGACTCAAATTTATGACTGGGGTCCGGTGGTTAAAAGACCTTATCCCAAGTTGGGTGTCCAGAGAAGAATGTTCAAGCCATTTACAGTCACAGAGGAGTCCGTGTCCACAGCCCCAGGAGGGGCATCTTCAGAGCGTCCAGCCCCAGTGAGGGGTTCAGAGCGTCCAGCCCCAGAGATTCTACAGAGTGCTGCCCAGCCAGAGATTCTACAGAGTACTGCCCAGCCAGAGATTCTACAGAGTGCTGCCCAGCCAGAGATTCTACAGAGTGCTGCCCAGCCAGAGATTCTACAGAGTGCTGCCCAGCCAGAGATTCTACAGAGTGCTGCCCAGCCAGAGATTCTACAGAGTGCTGCCCAGCCAGAGATTCTACAGAGTGCTGCCCAGCCAGAGATTCTACAGAGTGCTGCCCAGCCAGAGAGTCTACAGAGTGCTGCCCAGCCAGAGAGTCTACAGAGTGCTGCCCAGCCAGAGAGTCTACAGAGTGCTGCCCAGCCAGAGAGTCTACAGAGTGCTGCCCAGCCAGAGAGTCTACAGAGTGCTGCCCAGCCAGAGAGTCTACAGAGTCTTGCCTCAGCCCAGCCCCGTGAAGTGGGGGCTCTTGCCTCAGCCCAGCCCCGTGAAGTGGGGGCTCTTGCCTCAGCCCAGCCCCGTGAAGTGGGGGCTCTTGCCTCAGCCCAGCCCCGTGAAGTGGGGGCTCTTGCCTCAGCCCAGCCCCGTGAAGAGGGGGCTCTTGCCTCAGCCCAGCCCCGTGAAGAGGGGGCTCTTGCCTCAGCCCAGCCCCGTGAAGTGGGGGCTCTTGCCTCAGCCCAGCCCTGTGAAGAAAGGGCTCAGCCCGTCCCGGTTCCAGCCGGTCCAGCAATACTCCAGGCCCAGCCTGGTCAGTCCGTCCCGGTTCCAGCCGGTCCATCAATACTCCAGGCTCCGCCTGGTCAGTCCGTCCCGGTTCCAGCCGGTCCAGCAATACTCCAGGACCAGCCTGGTCCGTCTCCTTTGGCTCCAGCCAATTCAAGTATCCTCGGATCCAATCCAGTCCTACTCGTCCAGCCAAAGCTTTCTTCAGTTTCATCCTCTAAGCCTGCCAAAGATAGTCCAAGTATCTCCTTCCGTAGGAATCCGACCATTCAGGTTGGTCATGTAGGAGTCTCTCCTAGCTCAATACTAAGTTCTCCGCCAAAGAATTTAAAGTTACAGTGCACTTCTAGGTCATTTTCAAACTGTGTATCTAAAGGAGATTCGTATTTTCCGTTAGACTTGGACTCAGACTCTGAATTTGATCCAGTTTATGATGCTACTCCTTTCCTGGGAGGTGCTGTTCCTTCCTGTTATGCTTCCATGCATGAAGAGGTTCCAGAATCACCAAAAAGCTCTACAGGTCTCTGTATGAAAAGTCCTCGTTATAGAACAAGATTTAATTTAAGCCTCAGTGGAGTGCTAGCTTCGAAAGCACAATCTTCTCGCACTACAAAACGAGGAGAGGAACCTTCTACAGTTTATTCCTCAGTCCTTTCGGATGAAGGAAATTCCAGTCTTGTCTATGATGGATGGTCTACCTGTTCTGAAGATGAAGATCAGGAAGACTTCTAAAGAATCCAGCTTAAGTTTTGTTCTGGACCCTCTGGTTTCCACTTTTTAGAAGCTTTGTGTACAAGTTATTCATCAAGTTCCTCTAAGATTCAAGATGGGTGTCCGGAGTCCACCCTTGAAGAGGGGGATACTGTCACAATCCTGACTGTAGGTTTATATTTGGTGACTTACCCCTGCCATCTGTCCTGGATCCTGTGTCTTTTCACTCATGGAGTTAAACAGCTTGTCAGCACTATGTGTTTTCCTGAGTTCTCTGCCTGAGAGGTAATCAGCTCCACCTGTGGTGATCTCCTGTGTGAGGCTGAATTCAGTAATCTAAAAGCAAGCATCCTGTGTTTTGCAGAAGTCCAGGCTTCAGTGTTCTCTTGGCCTGCTAGGCCTCATTCTACATCACAGCCTTGGCTAGAGTAGTCACATGGCAGTGACATCACCTAATCCTGCCCACCAATCATCAAGGACCAGGAAGTATAAATCAGGAGGCTGAGTTGGAATCTGGGCCAGTTCCTTGTGTCACATACAGCCTTGTGTGGGTCTTAAGCTGAGCTCCCTAAAGGTAACCTTTGTACCTAAGTTCCTGTGGAAACTCTGTTCCCTTGTTACCGTTTGGTTTACTTGTGTGTTGCCATTTGATTTCACCATTTCCCTGAGTCTCAATGTAAAGGTACAGCTGCAATGTTTCGTCTTAAAGGCACAGTACTGAATTCCGTGTTCTCCACTGAAAACCACAGCTGTCGTGTTTCAGTTTTACTACTGTTGTAGTTGGGATCTCCAGGGCTCAGCATCTCCGTGCTTCCAGCATCTCCGTGCCTCAGCATCTCCGTGCCTCAGCACCTCCGTGCTTCCAGCATCTCTGTGCCTCAGTACCTCCGTGCCTCAGTACCTCCGTGCCTCAGTACCTCCGTGCTTCCAGCACCTCCGTGCCACAGCACCTCCGTGCCTCAGTACCTCCGTGCCTCAGTACCTCCGTGCCTCAGCATCTCCGTGCCTCAGCCCCTCAGTGCCTCAGTACCTCCGTGACTCAGCATCTCCGTACCTCCGTGCCTCAGCACCTCCGTGCCTCAGTACCTCCGTGCCTCAGTACCTCCGTGCCTCAGCATCTCCGTGCTTCCAGCACCTCCGTGCCTCAGCACCCCAGTGTCTCTACGCACCCCAGTGTCTCTACGCACCCCAGTGCCTCTACGCACCCCAGTGCCTCTACGCACCCCAGTGCCTCCACGTACCTCAGTGTCTCCAAGCACCTCCGTGTCTCCAAGCACCTCAGTGTCCGCAAGCACCTCAGTGTCCGCAAGCACCTCAGTGTCCGCAAGCACCTCAGTGTCCGCAAGCACCTCAGTGTCTCCAAGCACCCCGTGCCCTTTAGCACAATTATACCTGGTATTCTTCACTGATTCATCAGTGCCTTTCCAGTTCTGTCTTTCAGGAGACCTTCAGCATGCCTCCTGTCTGCCGACCTAATCCTGCATGAGGAGAACCTAGATTCGGCCATCTCTGCTGCGGTTCCTCTTCCCAGTCACCGGAAGAAACCCAGAGTCCACAACAGTCCCAAACCAGGTCAGTGGTAGTATTCATATAATCCTCCAGTCGCCTGCACAGACTTCACTAACACCGGGTTCACAAAACCTTAGTCATGACACAAAAGCAATTTGTGGTACATGGAGTGTGAATAAATCATAAGTTATTTAGGGCTAGTGCAACATAATTTAAAGTTTTTAACAGTTTCAAATACCTGTTCTTGATCTTGTTCAACTGTTTTTTTAATTGTTCATTTTCTAAAAGTTTACTTTACCACTGTAAAATTAAATTGTTTTTTTAATTTTAAATGCCCTGACTTAATGCCCATGGGCATTGGCCTTAGTAAATGAGATTGACGGACCTGTATTGTTATGACTGGTGGAAGCACTGAAGCTCTAGTATGTGCTTCCTGCTCTCCTCTCAATTGTTTGTTCTCCATCTCTATCAACAAACATGAACAAAGTAGGTTACAGCACACACCACAATTTCGAAACAAAAAGCACCACCTACAGTGTCACAATACGTGTATGAGTCAGAAATAATAATCTAACACAGCAGTTTACTTTCACCTACGGACCACCTACAGTGCCATACAATACGTGCATGAGTCAGAATATCTATTACACTGCAGTTCACTTCCACTTACAGTGCCACACAATATGTGTATGAATAAGAATATCCATTACACTGCAGTTCACTTCCACCTACAGTGTCACACAATACATGTATGATACACAGTGTTCTGACCGGCAGCGTCACAGAAAAATAATAGTGTAGTACACTGGGGTATAGCACAAAACTATTTTTTTTATTTTTTAAATCACTGGGGTCGCACACCTAGTCTGGAAGAGCACCCCTGGATGGAAAACACTGTTGATGACGTTTTGCCTCGTTTTGGGATCTGAGTCAGGCAGGAAAGTCCAAGCCGGACTCAGAATCAGGCACAAATAGTGAAGTTCAGGTGGGTTCGGTTCCCATCTCTACGTTATTTGGGTGGTTTTGGATTTCTGGAGAACCGAAATGTACATCTCTACTTTTTTCTTGTAAAAGGCTAATCAAAGTTGAAATACACTGGAATCAACTAGCTATCTATTGAAAAGAATAAGGCAACTAGGGAGACACATCCAACTTATATACAACTTCCTATTCTACACAGTAGCAAAGACAGGATTTTTATGGGGGATTTCCATACATGTGCGTGTTTGTAATTGAGCAGCCAGCACACTGCACAAGCTGTGTACATTATGTGTGTGTGTGTGTGTGTGTGTGTGTGTGTGTGTGTGTGTGTGTGTGTGTGTGTGTGTGTGTGTGTGTGTGTGTATATATACACACACACACAGGTTGAGTATCCCTTATCCAAATATTCCGAAACACGTAATATTCCGAAATACAGACTTTTTTGAGTGAGAGTGAGATAGTGAAACCTTTGTATTCTGATGGCTCAATGTACACAAACTTTGTTTAATACACAAAGTTATTAAAAATATTGTATTAAAAGACCTTCAGGCAGTGTGTATAAGGTGTATATGAAACATAAATGCATTCTGTGCTTAGATTTAGGTCCCATCACCATGATATCTCATTATGGTATGCAATTATTCCAAAATACGGAAAAATACGATATCCAAAATACCTCTGGTCCCAAGCATTTTGGATAGGGGATACTCAACCTGTGTATATATATATATATATATAATAAGATTTTAAACCTACCGGTAAATCTTTTTCTGGTAGTCCGTAGAGGATGCTGGGGACTCCGTAAGGACCATGGGGATAGACGGTCTCCGCAGGAGACATGGGCACTTTAAGAAAGACTTTAGGTATGGGTGTGCACTGGCTCCTCCCTCTATGCCCCTCCTCCAGACCTCAGTTAGAGAAACTGTGCCCAGAGGAGACGGACAGTACGAGGAAAGGATTTTTGTTAATCCAAGGGCAAGATTCATACCAGCCACACCAATCACACCGTATAACTTGTGATATACTAACCAGTTAACAGTATGAAAACAACATAGCATCAGTCCAAGACCGATGAAACTATAACATAACCCTTATGTAAGCAAAACTATATACAAGTCTTGCAGAAGTAGTCCGCACTTGGGACGGGCGCCCAGCATACTCTACGGACTACGAGAAAAAGATTTACCGGTAGGTTTAAAATCTTATTTTCTCTTACGTCCTAGAGGATGCTGGGGACTCCGTAAGGACCATGGGGATTATACCAAAGCTCCCAAACGGGCGGGAGAGTGCGGATGACTCTGCAGCACCGATTGAGCAAACAGGAGGTCCTCCTCAGCAAGGGTATCAAACTTGTAGAACTTTGCAAAGGTATTTGAACCCGACCAAGTAGCAGCTCGGCATAGTTGTAGTGCCGAGACCCCTTGGGCAGCCGCCCAAGACGAGCCCACCTTCCTAGTGGAATGGGCCTTAACCGATTTTGGTAACTGCAATCCAGCCGTAGAATGCGCCTGCTGAATCGTGTTACAGATCCAGCGAGCAATAGTCTGCTTTGAAGCAGGGGCGCCAACCTTGTTGGCTGCATGTAGGACAACAGTGCTTCTGTTTTTCTGACACTAGCCGTTCTGGCCACGTAAATTTTCAAAGCCCTGACTACATCAAGGGACTGGGAATCCTCCAAGTCTCGCGTAGCCACAGGTGCCACAATAGGTTGGTTCATATGAAAAGATGACACCACCTTAGGCAAGAATTGAGGACGGGTCCGCAATTCCGCTCTATCCATGTGGAAACCCCAATAGGGGCTTTTATGAGACAAAGCCGCCAATTCCGACACTCGCCTAGCCTAAGCCAAGGCTAATAACATGACCACCTTCCAAGTGAGATATTTTAACTCCACTGTTTGCAGTGGTTCAGACCAGTGCGACTTAAGGAAACTCAACACCACGTTAAGGTCCCAAGGCGTCACCGGAGGTATAAAAGGAGGCTGAATATGCAGCACTCTCTTCACAAAAGTCTGTACTTCTGGGAGAGAAGTCAATTCTTTTTGAAAGAAAATGGATAAGGCCAAAATCTGAACCTTAATGGAGCCTAATTTTAGGCCCAAATTCACTCCAGTCTGTAGGAAGTGAAGGAAACGGCTCAGATGGAATTCTTCCGTAGGAGCATTCCTGGCCTAACACCAAGAAACATATTTTCGCCATATACGGTGATAATGTTTAGCTGTCATGTCCTTCCCAGCCTTTATCAGCGTAGGAATGACCTCATCCGGAATGCCTTTTTCCGCTAGGATCCTGCGTTCAACCGCCATGCCGTCAAACGCAGCCGCGGTAAGTCTTGGAACAGACAGGGCCCCTGTTGCAACAGGTCCTGTCGTAGAGGAAGAGGCCACGGATCTTCTGTGAGCATTTCCAGCAGATCCGGATACCAGGTCCTTCGTGGCCAATCTGGAACAATGAGAATTGTTCTCACTCCTCTTTTTCTTATTATTCTCAACACCTTGGGTATGAGAGGAAGAGGAGGAAACACATAGACCGACTGGAACACCCACGGTGTCACTAGGGCGTCTACAGCTACCGCCTGAGGGTCTTTTGATCCGGCGTAATACCTCTGTAGCTTTTTGTTGAGGTGAGACGCCATCATGTCTATCTGGGGCAGTCCCCACTGACTTGCAATCTGTGCGAAGACTTCCTGATGAAGTCTCCACTCTCCTGGATGCAGGTCGTGTCTGCTGAGGAAGTCTGCTTCCCAGTTGTCCACTCCCGGAATGAACACTGCTGTCAGTGCGCTTACATGATTTTCCGCCCAGCGACGAATCCTGGCGGCTTCCGCCATTGCCACTCTGCTCCTTGTGCCGCCTTGGCGGTTTACATGAGCCACTGCGGTGAAATTGTCTGACTGGATCAGAACTGGTTGGTCGCGAAGTAAGGTCTCCGCTTGACGTAGGGCGTTCTATATAGCCCTCAGTTCCAGGATGTTGATGTGAAGACAAGTCTCTTGACTTGACCAAAGACCGTGGAAGTTTCTTCCCTGTGTGACTGCTTCCCAACCTCAGAGGCTCGCGTCTGTAGTCACCAGGATCCAGTCCTGAATGCCGAAGGTGAACACTCTGCAGCCACCACAGGAGAGATACCCTGGCTCTGGGGGACAGGGTGATCAACTGATGAATTTGTAGATGTGTCGAAGTCAGAAAAATATCATGCTACACGTTGCCATATATTCACCTCATGCGCGTGCCTGCTGCATGCGCACATTCTCTCCCGTGCGTGCGGATATACGCAGCCGCGTGATGGCGCCTCGGCCATGCGCTCGAGCGCGTGGTATGTGCATTTACGGTAGAGTTTGTGTGCGTCTAGCGGGCGACTCAATCGTTTAATAATAAAACCAAATAGTATGTTTTATAGATAATGTTCCCCTTAATAATGACTGTAAAGTTTGGTTAATGTAAATGGTCGCTGGACAGAAGAATTCCTCATTGTATGGTACGAAGGGTCAGACAGGGTTTGAACAGCTGTGTCTGGTACCTAACTAAAGAACATTTTAATAGCAACAATCCGGTGTTGGTTAGGTAAAGATTAATCGCTCCTGCGTATAGTTATGGCCATTAGTAGATTCTGGACATTTCATATATTTGCGATTCATTACCCATGCGGCGGGAATCGTCAGATTCCCTCCCACTTGAGCAGTTTGATATAGTCACAGCCCACCTGTTCAAACTAACCTATGACCTTTTGTTATGATGCGAGAAGACATTCCTGTGTCCAATGAACAATGAGATTATAGGTCCCTTTGTAGTATACTGTACTCAGTGTATATAAGATCAGCCAGCCTGGGCAGCTCTCTCTCACTCCACAAACGGTTTTCATATTGACTAACTCGGAGCTGGTACCAGGCTGCGCAGCGATCATTCCCAGTGTGTGTAAGTAATTCTCTGCAAACCAACTTATTCTCTGTGTGTATTGGCCATTCCCCTTCTCTCTGTTATAGTATAAGATTGTAACGTTATTGTATATTTCTGTCTAGATAATCTGTTAGAATTATATGTTAGTCTGTAGTGTATGACTTGTGAACTGTTTACCTTTTTCGATATAACTAAAAGCTTGTTAGTAAAGGTGTTGGAACCTTAGCACGGTATTGTGTGTTCATTACATTGCAGAGGGTAACAGGAGCGTCTCGATCGCTCAAACAGCTTTAGTGTTAATCAGGTTAAGCAGCGTTATATCGCTACAGTGTTTCAGTACAAGGTTTACAGTATAAGAGTATCCTTTCTGTGTGTTACATTCAAGGTTTACTGATTGTCATCTTGTAAGCGTCTGCGCCGCTCGTGATCTCCTCGTGGTCTCAAGCGTCCGCTACGCTGGTAGCGTAGCATTACGGTAGTCGCTCGCCTATAGCGTGCTCGACACCACGCATTAAGCTGTGAGCGAGCGTGCCGCATGTGCGTCTCGATCACGGCCGAGCGTATGCTACGCTAAGTGCGTACCCTTACGGTACCCCATACGCCAATTGCGTACTGTGTCTCTTACCCATTATTGTGAAGGTTATAAGGTAATCAAATCAGCATTATCAATTGGCGGCTCGTCCGTCCTCCACATATCCGCACTTGCGAAAACAAACGTTATCTGTCAGCAAGGGCGGGAAGGCAGTATCCCTTCGTATCGGGATACAGTAGTGCTGGCTAGATAAGCGTCTGTTTCGCTACGTGAAGGAGTGCTGGTGGAATCCGGAACCGGAGGTAAGAACAATACGCTAGTGTCTTTTAAAACTGTTTATTTCTGTTTTGCGTACACACGCACGCACACACCTGTATTTCTTTTCACTTGTGTATTTTCACATATCACTTTCCTGGTTGCCATTTCACAATTGATAACGTGCTGAGAAAGATTTGTTGCTATTTGTAGTTAAAGAGTAAAAATAATACGTTAAGGAGTAATTTGTAATACACGCGCACGGCTTGCCTAAGATATAAGGAAGTTTGGTGTGGTGTTCAGTAGATGATTACAGTTAAAGATCATCTACATTGATATAAACGTGTTAAATTGTATTTCTGTGGATATACCTGGCTGGCGTACACGTGTCTCTAACAAAGGGCGGGACTAGGGTACGCGACGCAAGGGCCGACACACGGAGCGTATACTACGCAACGGAGCGTCTGGGCACGCCCACATAATACAAATCACACGATAGTATTGTTTTAATTAGGCGATAAGGAGGCAACGCGAAAATAGCGCAAATCGATCTCGGTGTCCAAAATTTTAAGCTAATAGATCCTTCTCTAGTTGTAACTCCTCGGGATTAGCCTGCGATACTGAATGAAAGGGATTTCTGCGCAGAAACGAAAGTAAAGAGTGTCACGAACCTCGGGCAGCGGCGACCGCGCTTGTCCCTGCTGGTGGCCTGGTCTGCCCGGCGCCTCTCTTCCCCTGACGGTCTCCGGCTTCAGCGGCGGGTCGGCGCTGCTCTCCGGCGGCTTCCCGGAAGCAAGGACGCCGCCATCACAAGCGAGGGCAAGGAGGCAGAGCAGGTCTGACGTCACCTGCCTGCTCCGCCAATCAGGCTAGGGCGGGGAATTTAAAATCAGATACCAGGCAGAGATCCGGTGCCTGAGTATCTTCGTTTCTCCTGCGGAAGCTGTGATTCCAGAGCTCCCTCGTCCCTCCAAGCATCCTGTGCCTCCAAGCATCCTGTGCCTCCAAGCATCCTGTGCCTCCAAGCACCTTGTGCCTCCAAGCACCTCCGAGCCTCCAAGCACCTCTGTGCCTCCAAGCACCTCCGTGCCTCCAATTATCTCCGTGCATCCAATTATCTCCGTGCCTACAAGCACCTCGTGCCTCCAAGTGCCTCGTGCCTCCAAGCACCTCTGTGCCTCCAAGCACCTCTGTGCCTCCAAGCACCTCTGTGCCTCCAAGCACCTCCGTGCCTCCAAACACCTCCGTGCCTCCAAGCACCTCCGTGCCTCCAGTTACCTCCGTGTCTCCAAGCACCTCGTGCCTCCAAGCACCTCATCCCTCCAAACACCTCGGTGTCTCCAAACACCTCCGTGCCTCCAAGCACCTCCGTGCCTCCAAGCACCTCCGTGCCTCCAAGCACCTCCGTGCCTCCAGTTACCTCCGTGTCTCCAAGCACCTCGTGCCTCCAAGCACCTCATCCCTCCAAACACCTCGGTGCCTCCAAGCACCTCCGTGCCTCCAAGCACCTCCGTGCCTCCAAGGGCCTCCCAGCACTCCCTGTACTCCCAGCACCACAGTGTCTCCAATATCTCAGTACCCCAGCCTTCAGTATTTCTACAAGTCTTGTCTTACAGGAGACCTTCAAGAATTCCTCTGGGCCTCCCGCCTGCCGTCTTAGTCCTGCATGAGGAAGACCTACATCCGGCCTTCTCTACTACGACCCAGTGGCGGTTCCTCTTCCCGGTCATCGGAAGAAGCCCCGAGTCCACAACACTCCCAAACCAGGTCAGTGACAGTATACTCAGGCCACATGGACTCGGGGAATCGGAACACGGACTCGAGTGCCATCCAGAACCTGGCTTCTCGAGTGCAAAGTCAGGAAGCAGCGCAAGGCCAGGTGATGCAGTACCTCCAGCAGTTGTCCGGGCGTCTGGATCAGATTCAGGCGTCTCTGGCCTCAGTAATTCTGGCACCTGTTCCAGTAGTCGCACCAGTTGCCGTTGCCAGCAATGTTCAACCATCGGCCGGTGTCACTCCACGCCTTCAGTTGCCTACTCCGTCCCGCTATAATGGGAATCCCAAAAATTGTCGTGGTTTCTTGAACCAATGCGAGGTACATTTCGAGCTACTTGCACACAACTTTCCTACAGACCGGTCCAAGGTAGCATATATTATTTCTCTGTTGGAAGGTTCTGCTTTGGATTGGGTGTCTCCATTATGGGAACGATCTGATCCCATGGTTTCCAACTACACCAACTTCATCTCGTCCTTTCGAAGGATTTTCGACGAGCCCGGCAGAATGACCACTGCTTCTTCCGATTTGCTCCGTGTTCGGCAGGGCGCCCGTTCCGTGGGCCAGTACGTGGTTCATTTCCAGACCATTGCTTCCGAACTACGCTGGAATAATGACGCCCTGAGAGCTGCCTTCTGGAATGGTCTTTCCGACCGGCTGAAAGATGAGCTGGTTACTAGAGATCTGCCGGATCCATTAGAAGATTTGATTTCCCTTTGCGTCAAGGTGGATCTTCGGATGCAGGAGCGTGGAAGAGAACGTAGCCGTTCGGATCGTTCCAGGTTCCGGAATCCTACTCCTAGGCCGGTGGCCTCACCTAGCTCAGATGAGCCCATGCAGATTAACCGCTCCCGACTGTCTCCGGAAGAACGTCAGCGTCGTCGTGAGGGTAAACTCTGCCTTTACTGTGGAGCCGCAGATCATTTTCTTAAATCTTGTAAAGCCCGTCCGGGAAACGGGCAGGCCTAGCTTGTTCCGGAGGAGTCAAGCTGGGAGTTACGACAAAAGCTTCTCCAACTTCGGACTGCTTGCTTCCAGTAACTCTAGTCTCCAATTCAGTCTCCAGGTCTTGTGAAGCCCTATTGGATTCCGGAGCTGCAGGGAACTTCGTTTCTTCCTTCTGTGCCCAAAGTTTGGGTTTAAAGTTACGGCCTATCGAGCGGCCAATTTCACTGACGGCTATCAACGGGACTAGAATTTCCAAAGGTCTTATAATGTGGCGCACGGGGCCAGTTAAGCTGCAGGTCGGGGTCCTACATCAGGAAGATTTGGAACTCTTGGTAATCCCAGAAATGCCCCATGATCTGGTTCTTGGAATGCCTTGGCTGAAAAGTCATAATCCCCACATCGACTGGAAGTCGTCACAAATTCTGTCCTGGAGTCCCTTTTGTCACACTAATTGTCTTACTCCTGTTTGTCCGCTCCGTGTTACCTCCAAAACGGATGAAGAGCACATTCCGGAGGCATATCAAGGGTACAAGGACGTATTTTCGGAACAAGCTGCTGACCTGTTACCACCGCACAGGCCTTGGGACTGCCCTATTGACCTTGTCCCAGGGAAGATGCCACCTCGTGGTCGCACATATCCTCTGTCTCTTCCCGAGACTCAAGCCATGTCGGAGTATATTAAGTCCAATATGCTCAAGGGATTCATTCGCCCCTCTTCCTCCCCTGCTGGTGCAGGCTTCTTTTTCGTGAAGAAAAAGGACGGGGGGTTGAGACCATGCATCGACTACAGCGGCCTAAACGACATTACTATTAAGAATAAATACCCCTTGCCACTAATCACAGAGTTATTTGATAGGGTTCGTGGTGCCCGCATTTTTTCAAAACTCGACTTGAGAGGAGCTTATAATCTTATACGCATCCGAGAGGGGGATGAATGGAAGACTGCCTTTAATACCCGAGATGGGCATTACGAATACTTGGTGATGCCGTTTGGTCTTAGTAATGCTCCCGCGGTTTTCCAGGGATTCGTCAACGAAATCTTTCGTGATATGCTGTATCAGAGCGTTGTGGTATATCTGGACGACATACTGATTTTTTCCAAGAATCTTGTCGAACACAGGACTCAAGTCAAAGAGGTGCTACACCGTTTACGAGAGAATCATCTCTACGCCAAGCTTTCCAAATGTACCTTTGAAGTAACATCTATTCCGTTCCTCGGTTATGTCATCTCGGGGACGGAGCTTCGCATGGATCCGGAAAAGTTGTCGGCCATTCGTGACTGGACTCAGCCTCTTTCCCTGAAAGCAATACAAAGGTTCCTGGGCTTTGCGAACTACTACAGGAAATTCATTAAGGGTTTCTCCACCATTGTTGCGCCCATTACTGCCCTGACGAGGAAGGGTTCTAATCCTAGTTTGTGGCCTCCGGAAGCCATTGTAGCTTTTTCTCGCTTAAAGTTAGCTTTCATGACGGCTCCAGTTCTCCAACAACCAAATTTCGAGGAACCCTTCTTCTTAGAAGTTGATGCATCTTCAGTCGGGGTTAGGGCTGTTCTCTCCCAGTATTCCTCTGATAAGAAATTACATCCGTGTGGCTTCCATTCTCGTAAATTCTCTCCAGCCGAACGAAATTACACTATTGGAGACCAGGAACTCTTGGCAATCAAATCTGCCTTGGAAGAATGGAGATATCTTCTAGAAGGGGCTAAACATGTGTTTACCATCTACACGGATCACAAGAATTTGCTGTACATCAAATCCGCACAATGCTTAAATCCTCGCCAGGCGAGATGGGCACTTTTCTTTTCCCGATTCTCGTTCATTATCAAGTACCGGGCCGGGACTCTCAATATTAAAGCAGATGTGCTTTCCCGTTCACAAGTTCCCACAGACGAGGATGAACCTCCGGAGCGGGGTTTAATTCTGAATCCAGTTTCTGTCTCTGCTGCTTTAACTACTCCAGCTCCTCCTCCTGGAAGAATGTCCGTGCCAGCTAGATTCCGCCCAGGAATACTACTGTGGGTCCATAACTCCAAGTTTTCCGGTCATCCCGGCGCTCAGAAGATGTACAAGTTTCTGCAAAGGTCTTACTGGTGGAACACCATGAGGAAGGATGTACAAGATTGCGTTAATTCGTGTCCCCAATGTACACAACATAAATCTCCTCGTCTGCCTCCTGCAGGGTTACTTCGTCCTCTGCCTATCCCTGTGAGACCCTGGACTCACATTTCCATGGACTTCATCACTGACTTGCCCTGTTCCAAGGGTTGCAACACCGTTTGGGTTATTGTTGACCGTTTTTCGAAGATGGCACACTTTGTGCCCTTGACTGGTCTCCCGACAGCACCGAAACTGGCTCTATTGTTTATCCGAGAACATTTTCGTTTGCATGGGTTGCCACAAGAGATTGTTTCTGACCGTGGAGTACAGTTCACCGCCAGGTTTTGGAAAGCCCTTTGTTCAACTCTACACATTAAACTTAAGTTTTCGTCTGCTTATCATCCCCAAACAAATGGGCAAACGGAACGAGTCAATCAAGATCTAGAGACTTTTCTTCGTTTGTATCTCTCTCCTTCACAGGACAACTGGGTGGAGTTGTTGCCTTGGGCGGAGTTTGCCTATAACCATTTGTTTCATTCTTCCACTGGGGAATCACCATTTTTCGTCAACTACGGGTTCCATCCCCGTGTTCCGGAATTTCCAAGCCTTCCGATAATAGAGGTTCCTGCTGTAGCGTCCACTCTACGACACTTTGGACAAATTTGGAGAAAGGTTCATGCTAATCTTAAGCAGGTTTCTGTTCGGTACAAGTTCTTCGCAGATAAGAAACGGCAAGCCGCACCTCAATATAAAGTTGGGGACAGGGTATGGCTGTCCACACGGAATCTCCGGTTGAAGGTGCCCACCATGAAATTCGCTCCAAGGTTCATCGGTCCTTACCCTGTGCTACAAGTCTTAAATCCTGTGGTCTGTAAACTGGGTTTGCCTGCCCATCTTCGAATACCTAACGCTTTTCATGTTTCTCTACTCCGTCCCCTCATTCTGAATCGGTTCCACTCAGCACTCCCTAGGCCAACGTCCGTAGTGGCAGAAGCTGGAGCGGAGTTTGAAATCAAAGCTATTCTTGACTCTCGTTATCTTCATAAAAAATTACAGTACTTGGTGGACTGGAAGGGTTATGGTCCTGAGGAGAGAAGTTGGATTGGGGCTACTGAAGTAACGGCTCCTCGTCTGATTCGGATCTTCCACTCCAGACATCCGACTAAGCCCGGAAAGTGTCCAGGGGCCACTCCTGGAGGAGGGGGTACTGTCACGAACCTCGGGCAGCGGCGACCGCGCTTGTCCCTGCGGGTGGCCTGGTCTGCCCGGCGCCTCTCTGCCCCTGACGGTCTCCGGCTTCAGCGGCGGGTCGGCGCTGCTCTCCGGCGGCTTCCCGGAAGCAAGGACGCCGCCATCACAAGCGAGGGCAAGGAGGCGGAGCAGGTCTGACGTCACCTGCCTGCTCCGCCAATCAGGCTAGGGCGGGGAATTTAAAATCAGATACCAGGCAGAGATCCGGTGCCTGAGTATCTTCGTTTCTCCTGCGGAAGCTGTGATTCCAGAGCTCCCTCGTCCCTCCAAGCATCCTGTGCCTCCAAGCATCCTGTGCCTCCAAGCATCCTGTGCCTCCAAGCACCTTGTGCCTCCAAGCACCTCCGAGCCTCCAAGCACCTCGTGCCTCCAAGCACCTCTGTGCCTCCAAGCACCTCCGTGCCTCCAATTATCTCCGTGCCTCCAATTATCTCCGTGCCTACAAGCACCTCGTGCCTCCAAGCACCTCTGTGCCTCCAAGCACCTCCGTGCCTCCAAGCACCTCCGTGCCTCCAAGCACCTCCGTGCCTCCAAACACCTCCGTGCCTCCAAGCACCTCCGTGCCTCCAGTTACCTCCGTGTCTCCAAGCACCTCGTGCCTCCAAGCACCTCATCCCTCCAAACACCTCGGTGTCTCCAAACACCTCCGTGCCTCCAAGCACCTCCGTGCCTCCAAGCACCTCCGTGCCTCCAGTTACCTCCGTGTCTCCAAGCACCTCGTGCCTCCAAGCACCTCATCCCTCCAAACACCTCGGTGTCTCCAAACACCTCCGTGCCTCCAAGCACCTCCGTGCCTCCAAGGGCCTCCCAGCACTCCCTGTACTCCCAGCACCACAGTGTCTCCAATATCTCAGTACCCCAGCCTTCAGTATTTCTACAAGTCTTGTCTTACAGGAGACCTTCAAGAATTCCTCTGGGCCTCCCGCCTGCCGTCTTAGTCCTGCATGAGGAAGACCTACATCCGGCCTTCTCTACTACGACCCAGTGGCGGTTCCTCTTCCCGGTCATCGGAAGAAGCCCCGAGTCCACAACACTCCCAAACCAGGTCAGTGACAAAGAGTATATGAGGTGAAAGAGTGTGTATATATATATATACGTTTCTAATTTTTGGGGTTTGAACCAAGGAAATCATCGAGTTCTCGTGAAGGTACATACATGTAAGTGACTGCATGGTGGCTTGGGAGGCATCCCTTGTTAAACATTTAAAAAAAGAGCATTAGAGTATAGCAGACCAGGAGGTCTACTGTAGCACAGACCAGGAGGTCCAGACAGACCAGGAGGTCCAGGTACAGCAGACTAAGAAGTCCACTATAGATAAAGAGTAAAGGAGCACAACACCAGGAAGGGTTGGTGCGGTACCCATCTAGGCCATTAAGCTCAGGCTGAAGGAATTCGCAGCCACAATTTTCGATTCCACTGGTCGCTCCGCACATAAGATTAGTTGCTTATGTGCAGAACGATTGTACCGCACGTAATTGTGTGCATTAGTTAGTAACTTGACCCAGTACCATTTGCGTACGCTAGAGGGGTCATAAACGCTATTTGTACATTCTAACGTGATTTGTGTAATTTTTTTTATTTTAAGGGAAGTTCGCTAGTCACTTGGGAACTATCCAACAACCAATAGTTACTGGAAAGGGTTAAGTGCTCTTCGGATCGCACCCACATGTTCCAGTAAAATAAGAATTTACTTACCGATAATTCTATTTCTCGTAGTCCGTAGTGGATGCTGGGGACTCCGTCAGGACCATGGGGAATAGCGGCTCCGCAGGAGACAGGGCACAAAAAGTAAGCTTTTAGGATCACATGGTGTGTACTGGCTCCTCCCCCTATGACCCTCCTCCAAGCCTCAGTTAGGTACTGTGCCCGGACGAGCGTACACAATAAGGAAGGATATTGAACCCCGGGTAAGACTCATACCAGCCACACCAATCACACCGTATAACTTGTGATCTGAACCCAGTTAACAGTATGACAAACGTAGGAGCCTCTGAACAGACGGCTCACAACAAATAACAACCCGTTTTTTTTGTAACAATAACTATGTACAAGTATTGCAGACAATCCGCACTTGGGATGGGCGCCCAGCATCCACTACGGACTACGAGAAATAGAATTATCGGTAAGTAAATTCTTATTTTCTCTAACGTCCTAAGTGGATGCTGGGGACTCCGTCAGGACCATGGGGATTATACCAAAGCTCCCAAACGGGCGGGAGAGTGCGGATGACTCTGCAGCACCGAATGAGAGAACTCAAGGTCCTCCTCAGCCAGGGTATCAAATTTGTAGAATTTTGCAAACGTGTTTGCCCCTGACCAAGTAGCAGCTCGGCAGAGTTGTAATGCCGAGACTCCCCGGGCAGCCGCCCAGGATGAGCCCACTTTCCTTGTGGAATGGGCCTTGACAGATTTAGGTTGTGGCAAGCCTGCCACAGAATGTGCAAGTTGAATTGTGCTACAAATCCAACGAGCAATCGTCTGCTTAGAAGCAGGAGCACCCATCTTGTTGGGTGCATACAATATAAGCAGTGAGTCAGACTTTCTGACTCCAGCCGTTCTTGAAATATATATTTTCAATGCCCGGACCACGTCCAACAACTTGGAATCCTCCAACTCGTTAGTAGCCGCAGGCACCACAATAGGCTGGTTCAGGTGAAACGCTGACACCACCTTAGGCAGAAAATGAGGACGCGTCCGCAGTTCTGCCCTGTCCGTATGGAAAATCAGATATGGGCTCTTATATGATAAAGCCGCCAATTCTGATACTCTCCTGGCTGAAGCCAGGGCCAGTAGCATGGTTACTTTCCATGTAAGATACTTCATCTCCACCGATTTGAGCGGCTCAAACCAATGGGATTTTAGAAAATCCAAGACTACATTAAGATCCCACGGTGCCACTGGGGGCACAACCGGGGGCTGTATATGTAGTACTCCTTTTACAAAAGTCTGGACTTCAGGAACTGAAGCCAATTCTTTCTGGAAGAAAATCGACAGGGCCGAAATTTGAACCTTAATGGACCCCAATTTGAGGCCCATAGACAATCCTGTTTGCAGGAAATGTAGGAATCGACCCAGTTGAAATTCCTCCGTGGGGGCCTTCCTGGCCTCACACCACGCAACATATTTCCTCCAAATGCGGTGATAATGTTGTGCAGTCACCTCCTTCCTGGCCTTTACCAGTGTAGGAATGACCTCTTCCGGAATGCCTTTTTCCTTTAGAATTCGGCGTTCAACCGCCATGCCGTCAAACGCAGCCGCGGTAAGTCTTGGAATAGACACGGCCCCTGCTGAAGCAGGTCCCGTCTTAGAGGTAGAGGCCACGGATCCTCCGTGAGCATCTCTTGAAGTTCCGGGTACCAAGTTCTTCTTGGCCAATCCGGAGCCACTAGTATCGTTCTTACTCCCTTTTGCCGTATAATTCTCAGTACTTTTGGTATGAGAGGCAGAGGAGGGAACACATACACTGACTGGAACACCCACGGTGTTACCAGAGCGTCCACAGCTATTGCCTGAGGATCTCTTGACCTGGCGCAATACCTGTCCAGTTTTTTGTTGAGGCGGGACGCCATCATATCCACCATTGGTTTTTCCCAACGGTTCACAATCATGTGGAAGACTTCTGGATGAAGTCCCCACTCTCCCGGGTGTAGATCGTGTCTGCTGAGGAAGTCTGCTTCCCAGTTGTCCACTCCCGGAATGAATACTGCTGACAGTGCTATCACATGATCTTCCGCCCAGCGAAGAATCCTTGCAGCTTCTGCCATTGCTGTCCTGCTTCTTGTGCCGCCCTGTCTGTTTACGTGGGCGACTGCCGTGATGTTGTCCGACTGGATCAACACCGGCTGACCCTGAAGCAGGGGTTTTGCCAGACTTAGAGCATTGTAAATCGCTCTTAGCTCCAGTATATTTATGTGAAGAGACATCTCCAGGCTTGACCATACTCCCTGGAAGTTTTTTCCTTGTGTGACCGCTCCCCAGCCTCTCAGACTGGCATCCGTGGTCACCAGGACCCAGTCCTGTATGCCGAATCTGCGGCCCTCTAACAGATGAGCACTCTGCAACCACCACAGAAGAGACACCCTTGTCCGTGGCGATAAGGTTATCCGCTGATGCATCTGCAGATGCGATCCGGACCATTTGTCCAGCAGATCCCACTGAAAAGTTCGTGCGTGGAATCTGCCGAATGGAATCGCTTCGTAAGAAGCCACCATCTTTCCCAGGACTCTTGTGCATTGATGCACAGACACTGTCCCTGGTTTTAGGAGGTTCCTGACAAGTTCGGATAACTCCCTGGCTTTCTCCTCCGGAAGAAACACCTTTTTCTGAACCGTGTCCAGAATCATTCCCAGGAACAGCAGACGTGTCGTCGGGGTCAACTGAGATTTTGGAAGATTCAGAATCCACCCGTGTTGTTGCAGCACTAGTTGGGTTAGTGCTACTCCGTCTTCCAGCTGTTCTCTGGATCTTGCCCTTATCAGGAGATCGTCCAAGTAAGGGATAATTAATACGCCTCTTCTTCGTAGAAGGATCATCATTTCGGCCATTACCTTGGTAAAGACCCGAGGTGCCGTGGACAATCCAAACGGCAGCGTCTGAAACTGATAATGACAGTTTTGCACCACGAACCTGAGGTACCCTTGATGTGAAGGGCAAATTGGGACATGCAGGTAAGCGTCCTTTATGTCCAGGGACACCATAAAGTCCCCTTCTTCCAGATTCGCTATCACTGCTCTGAGTGACTCCATCTTGAACTTGAATTTTTGTATGTACAGGTTCAAAGATTTGAGATTTAGAATAGGTCTTACCGAGCCGTCCGGCTTCGGTACCACAAATAGCGTGGAGTAATACCCCTTTCCCTGTTGTAGGAGGGGTACCTTGACTATCACCTGCTGAGCAAACAGCTTGTGAATGGCTTCCAATACCGTCGCCCTGTCCGAGGGAGACGTTGGCAAAGCAGACTTTAGGAACCGGCGAGGGGGAGACTTCTCGAATTCCAACCTGTAACCCTGAGATACTACCTGTAGAATCCAGGGGTCCACCTGTGAGCAAGCCCACTGTGCGCTGAAATTCTTGAGTCGACCCCCCACCGTTCCTGAGTCCGCTTGTAAGGCCCCAGCGTCATGCTGAGGGCTTTGCAGAACCCTGGGAGGGCTTCTGTTCCTGGGCAGGGGCTGCTTGCTGCCCTCTCTTACCCCTTCCTCTGCCCCGAGGCAGATATGACTGTCCTTTTGTCCGCTTGTTCTTATAGGAACGAAAGGACTGCGGCTGAAAAGACGGTGTCTTTTTCTGTTGGGAGGGGGTCTGAGGTAAAAAAGTGGATTTTCCGGCAGTTGCCGTAGCCACCAGATCCGATAGACCGACGCCAAATAATTCCTCCCCTTTATACGGCAATACTTCCATATGTCGTTTGGAATCCGCATCACCTGACCACTGTCGCGTCCATAAACTCCTTCTGGCAGATATGGACATCGCATTTACTCTCGATGCCAGAGTGCAAATATCTCTCTGCGCATCTCGCATATAAAGGAAAGCATCCTTTAATTGCTCTATAGTCAATAAAATACTGTCCCTATCCAGGGTATCAATATTTTCAGTCAGGGAATCCAACCAGACGACCCCAGCACTGCACATCCAGGCTGAGGCGATGGCTGGTCGCAGTATAACACCAGTATGAGTGTATATACTTTTCAGGGTAGTTTCCAGCCTCCTATCAGCTGGATCCTTGAGGGCGGCCGTATCAGGAGACGGTAACGCCACTTGTTTCGATAAGCGTGTGAGCGCCTTATCCACCCTAGGGGGTGTTTCCCAGCGCGCCCTAACCTCTGGCGGGAAAGGGTATAATGCTAATAACTTTTTTGAAATTAGCATTTTTCTATCTGGGTTAACCCACGCTTCATCACATACATCATTTAATTCCTCTGATTCAGGAAAAACTACAGGTAGTTTTTTCACCCCCCACATAATACCCCTTTTTGTGGTACTTGTAGTATCAGAGATATGCAAAGCCTCCTTCATTGCCGTGATCATATAACGTGTGGCCCTACTTGAAAATACGTTTGTTTCATCACCGTCGACACTAGATTCAGTGTCTGTGTCTGGGTCTGTGTCGACCGACTGAGGTAAAGGGCGCTTTACAGCCCCTGACGGTGTCTGAGACGCCTGGGCAGGTACTAACTGGTTTGCCGGCCGTCTCATGTCGTCAACTGATTTTTGTAATGTGCTGACATTATCACGTAATTCCATAAACAAAGCCATCCATTCCGGTGTCGACTCCCTGGGGGGTGACATCACCATTATCGGCAATTGCTCTGCCTCCACGCCAACATCGTCCTCATACATGTCGACACACACGTACCGACACACAGCAGACACACAGGGAATGCTCTTATCGAAGACAGGACCCCACTAGCCCTTTGGGGAGACAGAGGGAGAGTTTGCCAGCACACACCCAAGCGCTATAATATATATGGGAACAACCCTATATAAGTGTTGTTCCTTATAGCCGCTTAAATATATAAAAATATCGCCAAAATATGCCCCCCCTCTCTGTTTTACCCTGTTTCTGTAGTGCAGTGCAGGGGAGAGTCCTGGGAGCCTTCCTCACAGCGGAGCTGAGCAGGAAAATGGCGCTGTGTGCTGAGGAGAATAAGCCCCGCCCCCTATTCCGGCGGGCTTTTCTCCAGGAGTTTTAGACATTTGGCATGGGTTAAATACATACATATAGCCTTAATGGCTATATGTGATGTATTCTTTTGCCATAAAAGGTATTATATATTGCTGCCCAGGGCGCCCCCAGCAGCGCCCTGCACCCTCCGTGACCGTCTGGTGTGAAGTGTGTGACAACAATGGCGCACAGCTGCAGTGCTGTGCGCTACCTTCATGAAGACTGAAGAGCCTTCTGCCGCCTGTTTCCGGACCTTCAATCTTCAGCATCTGTAAGGGGGGTCGGTGGCGCGGCTCCGGGACGAACCCCAGGGTGAGACCTGTGTTCCGACTCCCTCTGGAGCTAATGGTGTCCAGTAGCCTAAGAATCCAATCCATCCTGCACGCAGGTGAGTTGAAATTCTCTCCCCTAAGTCCCTCGATGCAGTGAGCCTGTTGCCAGCAGGACTCACTGAAAATAAAAAACCTAAAAAAATTTTTCTAAGCAGCTCTTTAGGAGAGCCACCAAGATTGCACCCTGCTCGGACGGGCACAAAAACCTAACTGAGGCTTGGAGGAGGGTCATAGGGGGAGGAGCCAGTACACACCATGTGATCCTAAAAGCTTACTTTTTGTGCCCTGTCTCCTGCGGAGCCGCTATTCCCCATGGTCCTGACGGAGTCCCCAGCATCCACTTAGGACGTTAGAGAAATAGAGGTTCAGGTCGCAGGGGCCCTAGGTCGAGTACGCCAGCGCTAGAGCAGTGTGTGGGCGTATTGGTCGACGTGGGCGAGTGAGTGGAGTACTCGGTAAACTGCCACCGCCGGCCTACCCCGGACATCTTGGTTTTTGTAAGGGTTCGCTGAAGACCCTGATTTAAAGTTCAGAGGTAGTGAAAGCAACACCTACAAAGATGGGGGCCAGTTGTTCAGGTAGGGGGCGATCAACCTCGGTTCGGGTTGATTCAGTAAACCGACCAATCGGGTCGGCAAGGTATGTCATGTGTGAGAAATACGGTTCACACACAGAAGTTTTGTGCGATGAATGAGAAAGAATGACTGTGCACGATGGGGAAAAGTTCCCACGGGTAGGCAGTTTTAGTCCCGAGGTGTTACAGAATCTAAGGAGAAGGATATGTCTCATTAAATCTGCAAAGAGACGGATCAAACATTATGATTATTTACAGTTATGGCAACAGGAAGGTGAAATACAAAGAGGATTGGCTCAAGCGGGTGGATCTAACCCTATCAGAAAACTGATAGCCACCGCGCCACCACCACCATACATAACGGGAGAGAAGGTGGTTGCAGAGAATGGCACACTGGTGAATGATAAACATGCACTTAGTAATTGTATAAATGTTAAGCCTAATGTAACCAAGATTGTTGATGCAAATGTTAACCCATGCAAGCTGTACCCTGTTTTAAACTTTCCCCAGGATTGTGACCAAGAGGATGAACCAACAACAATATCGGCACTCTCTCTAGCAGCCACCATAGCAGAAACAACAGTGGGCACGGTCCAACCCGTAAGATTAGTATCAAAGGCCCCTAGTGGAGGGACAGGTGAGATCGTATCAGCTGGTAAGTACGGCACCATACAATATACTGAAACCATTTCCCCACATGCTGTAGAATCTACTCAGAATGATGTTATTGGACTTAATCCCGTTAGGGTAATTGCAGTGCCAAATGGAAAAAACTGACACTTCAGGAGTCACTCCTCTCAGACACATTGCCATGCACTGCCCCTTTACCCGAATAGAATTAAGATCAATGGTGTCTGAATTCCCTGATCCTAGGAAAGATCTAGTTGCAAGCCAGGAATACATTAGAGAGCTAGGAAATACTGTAGAGCCCAATAACAAAGACTGGCAGATATTGCTGAGGGCATGTTTACCCTCCAATGTCGACTCAGCGAAATTTTTAGCTGACTGTAAATTAGATGAGGATGTACCCCTTACGGATGTGTACAACCAAAATAATGTAAAGAGAATAAATTTACAGTTAAAAGAGTATTTTCCAGCTGTTGTCAGATGGAACAAAATTTTCTCCATCAAACAGAAAGTGGGAGTTTCGAAGGAAACACAATCTCACACTCGCTGCTGTGGGTAATGAGCTGACCAGTTGGGTGTCATGGTTGAACCCACGAAATTGGTTCTCTGGTTTAGGAGAATAGGGCCCAAGGTATTATTATGGATGTAGGGAAATTTCTTTTGTGTATTCTGGGTGTCATCATATTGGTCGGTCTGATATTTAGATGCGTTCGGGTTTTAGCGAAGCGTAAAAGTAATACCAGGGTGATGAGTCTAAGGAGCGAGGACACTGTACTAACAACAACAAATTTGATGTAGGACCCAACGATAGAGACAATGTTGTGATGAAAATGTGATTCCACGGTCCGTTTCTTTCACCCGTTTCTCCTTTGTTTTTCTCCAAGGTACAAAGACTCGCTTGGAAGAAGGATTTGAAGACCACATTTATACAAAGATTTTTTTTATGGACTATGTTGCCGGCCCCCAATATCCCTAGTGACTTTAATGAAAACGCTAGCCCAGAACTTTAGTGATTTAAAATCTTATGGACATTGAAACGGCTTTGCTCGCATTATAGCAAAAGCCCAAAGAGACTACAGTCAACATGTACATCGAGACAAGACAAGACCTCAATCAACAAATGTATATTAAACTCACGTAGTTTATGACTGCATTTACCATAATTGCTTCTTATCTTCATTTCTACAACCTTCAGGTAATGACACACATAGTCGATAGGGAATATAGGCACAGATATCAGCACTCACATATCCCCCCATTCATGTATCATCAACTAAAATGTGCTCCCCCATTTTGTTACAACAAAAAGCCGAAAAGAGCTCGGTAAAGTTTGACAGCCCATCCACAGGCCCGTAATACGGGATAAGAAGGAATTCAAATGTATACTTCGCAATACCTCGAAGCTTGATTTAAAACACGTACGGCACGATGATACATGACCCCTCAAACATGGACTCATACACACATGCTTCTACTATCTCACTAGGTCATACCTTTTTCCCACCTTCCTCTCTTCTCCCTTACCCAATCATAGAAATGTATTTATACATGACATATATTTTTCTCTTTTTGAACTGTTTTAGGAAGTGGCAGTTATTGATGACTGCCAAAGGGTGGACTGTCGAAGTCAGAAAAATATCATGCTACACATTGCCATATATTCACCTCATGTGCGTGCCTGCTGCACGCGCACATTCTCTCCCGTGCGTGCGGATATACGCAGCCGCGTGATGGCGCCTCGGCCATGCGCTCGAGCGCGTGGTATGTGCATTTACGGTAGAGTTTGTGTGCGTCTAGCGGGCGACTCAATCGTTTAATAATAAAACCAAATAGTATGTTTTATAGATAATGTTCCCCTTAATAATGACTGTAAGTTTGGTTAATGTAAATGGTCGCTGGACAGAAGAATTCCTCATTGTATGGTACGAAGGGTCAGACAGGGTTTGAACAGCTGTGTCTGGTACCTAACTAAAGAACATTTTAATAGCAACAATCCGGTGTTGGTTAGGTAAAGATTAATCGCTCCTGCGTATAGTTATGGCCATTAGTAGATTCTGGACATTTCATATATTTGCGATTCATTACCCATGCGGCGGGAATCGTCAGATTCCCTCCCACTTGAGCAGTTTGATATAGTCACAGCCCACCTGTTCAAACTAACCTATGACCTTTTGTTATGATGCGAGGAGACATTCCTGTGTCCAATGAACAATGAGATTATAGGTCCCTTTGTAGTATACTGTACTCAGTGTATATAAGATCAGCCAGCCTGGGCAGCTCTCTCTCACTCCACAAACGGTTTTCATATTGACTAACTCGGAGCTGGTACCAGGCTGCGCAGCGATCATTCCCAGTGTGTGTAAGTAATTCTCTGCAAACCAACTTATTCTCTGTGTGTATTGGCCATTCCCCTTCTCTCTGTTATAGTATAAGATTGTAACGTTATTGTATATTTCTGTCTAGATAATCTGTTAGAATTATATGTTAGTCTGTAGTGTATGACTTGTGAACTGTTTACCTTTTTCGATATAACTAAAAGCTTGTTAGTAAAGGTGTTGGAACCTTAGCACGGTATTGTGTGTTCATTACATTGCAGAGGGTAACAGGAGCGTCTCGATCGCTCAAACAGCTTTAGTGTTAATCAGGTTAAGCAGCTTTATATCGCTACAGTGTTTCAGTACAAGGTTTACAGTATAAGAGTATCCTTTCTGTGTGTTACATTCAAGGTTTACTGATTGTCATCTTGTAAGCGTCTGCGCCGCTCGTGATCTCCTCGTGGTCTCGAGCGTCCGCTACGCTGGTAGCGTAGCATTACGGTAGTCGCTCGCCTATAGCGTGCTCGACACCACGCATTAAGCTGTGAGCGAGCGTGCCGCATGTGCGTCTCGATCACGGCCGAGCGTATACTACGCTAAGTGCGTACCCTTACGGTACCCCATACGCCAATTGCGTACTGTGTCTCTTACCCATTATTGTGAAGGTTATAAGGTAATCAAATCAGCATTATCAGATGTAACTTGGACCACTTGTCCAGTAGGTCCCATTGGAAAGTCCTCGCATGGAACCTGCCGAAGGGAATGGATTCGTATGATGCCACCATCTTTCCCAGGACTCGAGTGCAGTGATGCACTGACACCTGTTTTGGCTTCAATAGGTTCCTGACCAGAGTCATGAGTTCCTGAGCTTTTTCTATTTGAGATAAACCCTCTTCTGTTCTGTATCCAGAATCATGCCCAAGAAGGTCAGACGAGTCGTAGGAACCAACTGCGACTTCGGGATATTGAGAATCCAGCCGTGTTGCTGTAACACCTTCAGTGAAAGTGAGACGCTGTTCAGCAACTGCTCTTTTGATCTCGCTTTTATGAGGAGATCGTCCAAGTACGGGATAATTGTGACACCCTGCTTGCGCAGGAGCACCATAATTTCCGCCATTACCTTGTGAAAATTCTCGGGGCCGTGGAAAGCCCAAACGGCAACGGCAAATCTCAGGTACGCCTGATGAGGTGGATACATGGGAACATGAAGGTACGCATCCTTTATGTCCAGAGATACCATAAAATCCCCCCCTTCCAGGCTGGCGATGACCGCCCTAAGCGATTCCATCTTGAACTTGAACCTTTTCAAGTATAGGTTCAGGGATTTTAAATTTAAAATGGGTCTGACGGAACCGTCCGGTTTCGGGTCTACAAACAGGGTTGAGTAATATCCCCTCCCTTGTTGAAGTAGGGGAACCTTGACCACCACCTGTTGAAGATACAATTTGTGAATTGCATTTACCATTATCTCCCTTTCTGGGGAAGAAGTCAGCAGGGCCGATTTGAAAAACCGGCGAGGAGGCCCCTCTTCGAATTCCAGCTTGTAACCCTGAGAAACAATTTCTATTGCCCAGGGATCCACCTGTGAGTGAACCCAGATGTGGCTGAAAATTCGAAGACGTGCCCCCACTGGGGCGGACTCCCTTAGCGGAGGCCCAGCGTCATGCGGTGTATGTTGTAGAGGCCGGGGAGGACTTCTGTTCCTGGGAACTGGCTGTGTTGTGCAGCTTCTTTCCTCTGCCCTTACCTCTGGCAAGAAAGGACGCACCTCGTACTTTCTTGTGTCTCTGTGACCGAAAGGACTGCATCTGATAATGTGGTGCTTTCTTAGGTTGTGAGGGAATATAAGGCAAACATTTTGGTTTACCAGCTGTAGCTGTGGAGACCAGGTCCGAGAGACCTTCCCCAAACAATTCCTCACCTCCATATGCCTCTTTGAGTCGGCATCACCTGTCCATTGCCGGGTCCATAGGACTCGTCTAGCAGAAATCGACATAGCGTTGATTCTAGAACCCAGTAGGCCAATGTCTCTTTGAGCATCTCTCATATATAAGACAGCATCGTTAATATGACCCTGGGTCAATAAATGGTACCCTTATCCAGGGTATCAATTTCCGTTGATAAGGTACCTATCCACGCTGCTACAGTGCTACAAACTCCAACCGACACTATTGCCTGTCTGAGTAAGGTACTAGAATGTGTGTACATGGACTTTAAGGTAGCCTGCTGTTTGCGATCAGCAGGATCCCTGAGGGTAGCCATATCTTGGGATGGCAGCTTTATTCTTTTGGATAAGCGTGTTCCCGCTTTTTTCCCCCCTTGGGGAAGATTCTCACCGTATCCTGTACTTAGCGGGAAAGGATACACCCTAAGAATCCTTTTGGGAATCTGCAGTTTCTTGTCTGGAGATTCCCAAGCCTTTTCAATAACTCGTTCATGAGATGGGGGAAAGGTTACCTCAGGTTTCTTTAACCTATACATGTGTACCCTCGTGTCAGGGACAGGGGGTTTCTCTGTGATATGGAAAACATCTTTTATTACAATAATCATATATTGAATACTATTTGCCAATTCTGGCTGTAACCTTGCATCATCGTAGTCGACACTGGAGTCATAATCCGTGTCGGCGTCAGTGTCTACTATTCTGGATAGTGGGCGCTTTTGAGACCCCGGAGGGCCCTGTGACATAGGGGAAAGGCAGGGTTTGCCGCCTGTACATTCCCTAGACTCAGTGCAATAAATTCACATTAGCACTAAAACATTCCACATATCCAATCAGTCAGGTGTCGGTGTTGCCGACTGAGACACCACAGTCATTAACTCCACCTCCTCCCTATGAGAGCCTTTTACCTCAGACATGCCGACACACACGTATCGACACACCACACACTCGGGGAATCCTCTTATCTGAAGACAGTTCCCCCACAAGGCCCTTTGGAGAGACAGAGAGAGAGTATGCCAGCACAAACCCAGCGCTATATGACCCAGGAAAAAAACCACACAATATGTTTACCCAGATAGCGCTGGAATCTTTATTTTTGCGCCAAATTATGTGCCCCCCCCCCCCTTTCTTTAAAACCCTCTTTCACTGTGGATAAGCAGGGGAGAGTCCGGGGAGCTTCCTCTCAGCGCTGTGCTGTGGAGAAAATGGCGCTGGTGAGTGCTGAGGAAGAAGCCCCGCCCCCTCAGCGGCGGGCTTCTGTCCCGCTAAAAATAAGATTTTACTCACCGGTAAATCTATTTCTCGTAGTCCGTAGTGGATGCTGGGGACTCCGTAAGGACCATGGGGAATAGACGGCTCCGCAGGAGACTGGGCACATCTAAAGAAAGCTTTAGGACTATCTGGTGTGCACTGGCTCCTCCCCCTATGACCCTCCTCCAAGCCTCAGTTAGGACACTGTGCCCGGAAGAGCTGACACAATAAGGAAGGATTTTGAATCCCGGGTAAGACTCATACCAGCCACACCAATCACACCATATAACTCGTGATAGGAACCCCGGTTAACAGTATGATAACAATGGAACCTCTGAATAGATGGTTCGCAATAACAACCCGATTTGTGTAACAATAACTATTTACAAGTATTGCAGACAATCCGCACTAGGGATGGGCGCCCAGCATCCACTACGGACTACGAGAAATAGATTTACCGGTGAGTAAAATCTTATTTTCTCTGACGTCCTAGTGGATGCTGGGGACTCCGTAAGGACCATGGGGATTATACCAAAGCTCCCAAACGGGCGGGAGAGTGCGGATGACTCTGGAAGCACCGAATGAGAGTACTCAAGGTCCTTCTCAGCCAGGGTATCAATTTTGTAGAATTTTGCAACCTGTTTGCCCCTGACCAAGTAGCAGCTCGGCCAAGTTGTAAAGCCGAGACCCCTCGGGCAGCCGCCCAAGATGAGCCCCCTTCCATGTGGAATGGGCTTTTACAGATTTAGGCTGCGGTAGTCCCACCGCAGAATGCGCAAGCTGAATAGTGCTACAAATCCAGCGCGCTATAGTCTGCTTAGAAGCAGGAGCACCCAGCATGTTGGGTGCATCTAGGATAACAGCGAGTCAGTTTTCCTGACTCCAGCCGTCCTGTAAATATAATTTTTCAGGGCCCTGACTACGTCCAGTAACTTGGAATCCTCCAAGTCCCTAGTAGCCGCAGGCACCACAATAGGTTGGTACAAGTGAAAACCTGATACCACCTTCGGGAGAAAGTGAGGACGAGTCCTCAACTCTGCCCTATCCATATGGAAAGTCAGGTAAGGGCTTTTTTATGACAAAGCCGCCAATTCTGACACATGCCTGGCCGAAACCAGAGCCAACACATGACTACTTTTCATGTGAGATATTTCAAATTCACGGTTTTAAGTGGCTCAAACCAATGTGATTCCAGGAACTTCAAAACCACATTGAGATCCCAAGGTGCCACTGGGGCACAAAAAATGGGGCTGAATATGCAGCACTCCCTTACAACGTCTGCACTTCAGGCTGACATCCTTCCTGGCTTTGATCAGGATAAGAATGACTTCCTCCGGACTGCCTTTTTCACTCAGGATCTGGTGTTCAACCGCCATGCCGTCAATGCAGCCGCGGTAAGTCTTTGAACAGACAGGGCCCCTGCTGCAGCAGATCCTGTCTGAGTGGCAGAGGCCATGGGTCCTCTGAGATCAACTCCTGAAGTTCCAGGTACCAAGCCCTTCTTGGCCAATCCGGAACAATGAGTATAGTTCTCACTCCTCTTTTCCTTATTATCCTCAGTACCTTGGGTATGAGAGGGAGAGGAGGGAACACATAAACCGACTGGTACGCCCGCGGTGTCACTAGAGCGTCCACAGCGATCGCCTGAGGTTCCCTTGACCTGGCGCAATATCTTTTTTATTGAGGTGGGACGCCATCATGTCCACCTGTGGTCTTTCCCAACGGTTTACCAGCATTTGGAAGACTTCTGGATGAAGTCCCTATTCTCCCGGGTGGAATCTGCTGCGGAAGTCTGCTTCCCAGTTGTCCACTCCCGGAATGAACACTGCTGCCAGTGCTACCACATGATTTACCGCCCAACGGGGAATCCTTGTGGCTTCTGCCATTGCCCTCCTGCTTCTTGTGCTGCCCTGCCTGTTTACATGGGCGAGCGCCGTGATGTTGTCTGATTGGATCAGTACGGCTGGTTTTGAAGCAGGGGCCTTGTTTGGCTTACGGCCTTGTAAAGGGCGAAAATTTATGTGAAGTGAAATCTCCTGTTTGGACCACAGTCCTTGGAAGTTTACTCCCTGTGTGACTGCACCCCAGCCCCGAAGGCTGGCATCCGTGTTTACCAGGACCCAGTCCTGTATTCCGAATCTGCGGCCCTCTAGTAGATGAGCCCTCTGCAGCCACCACCGCAGCGACACCCTGGTTCTTGCCGACCGGGTTATCCGCTGCTGTATCTGGAGATGGGACCCGGACCATTTGTCCAACAGGTCCCACTGGAAAATCCTTGCGTGGAACTTTCCGAATGGAATTTCTTCGTACGAAGCTACCATTTTTCCCAGGACTCGTGTGCATTGATGTACCGACACCTGTCCCGGTCTTAGGAGGTTTCTGACTAGAGATGACAACTCCTCGGCTTTTTCCATTGGAAGAAACACTTTTTTCTGGTCTGTTTCCAGAATCATTCCCAGGAACAGAAGACGTGTCGTCGGGACCAGCTGTGACTTTGGAATTGAGAATCCAGTCCTGCTGTTGCAGCACTTCCCGAGAAAGTGCTACCCCCTTACCAACTGTTCCTTGGACCTCGCCTTTATCCGGAGATCGTCCAAGTACGGGATAATTAAAACTCCCTTCTTGCGAAGGAGTATCATCATTTCGGTCATTACCCATGGTAAAGACCCTCGGTGCCGTGGATAATCCAAACGGCAGCGTCTGGAACTGATAGTGACAGTCCGGTACCACAATCTTGAGGTACTCCTGGTGAGGAGGGTAAATGGGGACATGCAGGTAAGTATCCTTGATGTCCAGAGAGACCCTGTAATCCCCCTCGTCCAGGATCGCAATAATCGCCCTGAGCGATTCCATCTTGAACTTGAATCTTTTGTTATATGTGTTCAAGGATTTTAAATTTAAGATGGGTCTCACCGAACCGTCCGGTTTCGGTACCACAAACATTGTGGAAAGGTAACCCTTTTCCTGTTGAAGGAGTGGTACCTTGATAATCACTTGCTGTGAATACAGTTTTTTGGATAGCCACCAACACTGCCTCCCTGGCAGAGGGAGTTGCCAGTAAGGCAGATTTTAGGAAACGGCGGGGGGGAGACGTCTCGAATTCCAGCCTGTACCTCTGAGATACTGTTTGAAGAACCCAGGGATCCACCTGTGAGAGAGCCCACTGTGCGCTGAAAATTTCTGAGACGGGCCCCCACCGTACCCGGGTCCGCCTGAGCAGCCCCAGCGTCATGCTGTGGACTTACCGGACGCAGGGGAGGACTTCTGCTCCCGGGAACTAGCTGTGTGCTGCAGCTTTTCCCCTCTACCTTTTCCTCTTGGCAGAAAAGATGAGCCTCTAGCCCTCTACTTTTCTGGGGCTGAAGGGACTGTACCTGATAATACAGTGCTTACTTTTGCTGTGGGGTAGCTTGTGGCAAAAGTTTTGATTTCCCAGCCGTAGCTGTGGAAACGAGGTCTGAAAGACCATCCCCAAACAGTTCCACCCCCTTCTAGGGCAAACTTCCATGTGCCGTTTTGAATCGGCATCGCCCGTCCATTGCCGAGTCCATAACCCCCGTCTGGCGGCAATGGTTTTACATAGCGCTTATTAGTGATGCCAGTCGGCAAATATCCCTCTGTGCATCACGCATGTATAAGACAGCGTCTTTTATATGCTCTATTTTCAGCAAAATATTGTCCCTATCTATAGTATAAATATTATCCGACAGGGAATCTGACCACGCAGCTGCCGCACTGCACATCCATGCCGAGGCAATGGCAGGTCACAATATAATGCCCGTGTGTGTGTGTATAGCTTTAAGGGTAGTTTTCTGCTTTCTATCAGCAGGTCCTTCAGGGCGGCCGTATCCGTGACGGTAGTGCCACCTTTTTTAATAAGCGTGTAACCGCTTTATCTACCCTAGGGGTTATTTCCCAACGTGACCTATCCTCTGGCGGAAAAGGGTACGCTGCTTAGAAATTATCAATTTCTTATCGGGGGAAGTCCACGCTTCCTCACACACCTCATATCAATTCCTCAGATGCAGGAAAACTACTGGTAGTTTTCTGTCACCAAACATAATACCCTTTTTTGTGGTATCTGGGGTATTATCAGAAATGTGTAATACATTTTTAATTGCCTCAATCATGTAACGGGTGGCCCTATTGGAAGGTACACTAGTCTCATTGTCGTCGACACTGGAGTCGATATCCGTGTCAACATCTGTGTCTGCCATCTGAGGTAGCGGGCGTTTTAGAGCCCCTGATGACATGTGAGACGCTTGGACAGGCACAAGCTGAGCAGCCGGCTGTCCTATGTCGTCAAACCTTTTATGTAAGGAGTTGACACTGTCACGTAATTCCTTCCATAAGTCCATCCACACCGGTGTCGACCCCGCAGGGGGTGACATCCCATTCACAGGCATTTGCTCCGCCTCCACATCATTATCCTCATCATACATGTCGACACAGCAGTACCGACACACAGCACACACACAGGGAATGCTCTGACAGAGGACAGAACCCCACAATGCCCTTTGGGGAGACAGAGGGAGAGTATGCCAGCACACACCAGAGCGCTATATATCACAGGGATATCACCTATAGAGAGTGTTTTCCCTTATAGCTGCATAATATATATATACTGCGCCTAATTTGTGCCCCCCCCTCTCTTTTTAACCCTTTTCTGTAGTGCAGGACTGCAGGGGAGAGTCAGGGAGCTATCCCTCCAGCAGAGCTGTGAGGGAAAATGGCGCCAGTGTGCTGAGGGAGATGGCTCCGCCCCTTTTTCGGCGGGCTTTCTCCCGCTATTGTAAAAGTTCTGGCAGGGGTTAATAAACACCTATATAGCCCCTGGGGCTATATATGGTGTCAGTTCGCCAGCCAAGGTGTTAATATTGCTGCTCAGGGCGCCCCCCCCCCCAGCGCCCTGCACCCATCAGTGACCGCAGTGTGTGGTGTGCATGAGGAGCAATGGCGCACAGCTGCAGTGCTGTGCGCTACCTTGGAGAAGACCGAAGTCTTCAGCCGCCGATTTTCCGGACCACCTTCTTGCTTCTGGCTCTGTAAGGGGGACGGCGGCGCGGCTCCGGGAACGGACGACGAGGTCGGGTCCTGTGTTCGATCCCTCTGGAGCTAATGGTGTCCAGTAGCCTAAGAAGCCCAAGCTACCACCACTTAGGTAGGTTCGCTTCTTCTCCCCTTAGTCCCTCGGTGCAGTGAGCCTGTTGCCAGCAGGTCTCACTGAAAATAAAAAACCTAACATATACTTTCTTCCTAGGAGCTCAGGAGAGCCCCTAGTGTGCATCCAGCTCAGCCGGGCACAGAAATCTAACTGAGGCTTGGAGGAGGGTCATAGGGGGAGGAGCCAGTGCACACCAGATAGTCCTAAAGCTTTCTTTAGATGTGCCCAGTCTCCTACGGAGCCGTCTATTCCCCATGGTCCTTACGGAGTCCCCAGCATCCACTAGGACGTCAGAGAAATATATAAAAAACTGGCGGGGGCTCTTTATATATACAGTGCCTAGCTGTATATATCTTCTTTTGCCAGAAATTGAGGTTATATTGTGCCCAGGGCGCCCCCCCTGCGCCCTGCACCCTTACAGTGACTGCCGTTTGTGTGTGCTGTGTGGGAGCCAAGGCGCACAGCTTAACTGCTGTGCGTTTCCACAGTGAAGATCTGAAGTCTTCTGCCGCTTCTGAAGTCTTCTTTCTTCTCATACTCACCCGGCTTCTATCTTCCGTCTCTGTGAGGAGGACGGCGGCGCGGCTCCGGGACGAACTCCAGGGTGAGACCGGTGTTCCGACTCCCTCTGGAGCTAATGGTGTCCAGTAGCCTAAGAAGCAGAGCCTTGAAACTCACAGAAGTAGGTCTGCTTCTCTCTCCTCTGTCCCACGATGCAGGGAGTCTGTTGCCAGCAGGCTCCCTGAAAATAGAAAACCTAACAAAATACTTTCTGACAGGAAACTCAGGAGAGCTCCCTGTAATGCACCCAGTCTCCTCTGGGCACAGTATCAAAACTGAGGTCTGGAGGAGGGGCATAGAGGGAGGAGCCAGTGCACACCCATACCTAAAGTCTTTCTTAAAGTGCCCATGTCTCATGCGGAGCCCGTCTATCCCCATGGTCCTTACGGAGTCCCCAGCATCCTCGAGGACGTAAGAGAAATATATATATATAAAATGAGATTTATGGTAAGAACTTGCCGTTGTTAAATCTCTTTCTGTGAGGTACACTGTGCTCCACAAGGAAATACATCTGGGTGTAGAGTAGGATCTTGATCCGAGGCACCAACAGACTCAAAGCTTTAGACTGTTCCCAAGATGCAGAGCGCCACCTCCTCTATAACCCCGCCTACATGCCAGTGAGCTCAGTTTAGTTAACCAGCCCAATGCAGTAGCAGGTACCAGAGACGACAACCGCTCGTAGGCAATTACACCACACACTCACCGCAGGAGAGGGTGTCAGCGGCTATGCCAATACCAACCCAAACAAGCTAAGTGTGTCAGGGTGGGCGTCTTGTGGAGCCCAGTGTACCTCGCAGAAAGAGATTTAACAATGGTAAGTTCTTACCATAAATCTCGTTTTCTGCTGCGGGGTACACTGGGCTCCACAAGGAAATACATCGGGGATGTCCCAAAGCAGTTCCTCACGGGATGGGACGCACTGTAGCGGGCACAAGAACCCGGCGTCCAAAGGAAGCATCCTGGGAAGCAGCAGTATCAAAGGCATAGAACCTAATAAACGTGTTCCTTGAAGACCACGTAGCCGCATTGCATAATTGTTCAAGGGTCACACCACGGTGGGCCACCCAAGAAGGTCCAACCGACCGAGTAGAATGGGCTTTGATGGTAGCAGGAACCGGACGACCAGCATGTACACAAGCATGTGCAATGACCATTCTAATCCATCTGGCCAATGTCTGCTTAGAAGCAGGCCAGCCACGTTTGTGAAAACCAAACAACACAAAAAGACAATCTGATTTCCTAATGGAGGAAGTTCTCTTCACATAGATACGGAGAGCCCGTACCACATCCAATGACCGTTCTTTGGAAGACAACTCAGGAGAATCAAAGGTCGGAACCACAATCTCCTGGTTAAGGTGGAAAGAAGACACGACCTTGGTTAAATAACCCGTGTGTGTCCGAAGAACCGCCCGGTCATGTTGAAAAATCAAATAGGGGGACTTATAGGATAAGGCACCCAAGTCCGAGACCCTTCTAGCTGAAGCAATAGCCAGCAAAAACAACACCTTAAGGGAAAGCCACTTAAGGTCCGTAGAGGTAAGAGGCTCAAACGGAGACGCTTGTAAAGCCTCCAGAACCACCGACAGATCCAAAGGGGCCACAGGTGGCACATAAGGAGGCTGAACCCTCAGCACACCCTGAGTGAATGTATGCACATCAGGTAGGGTAGCAATCTTTCTCTGAAACCAAACCGACAAGGCCGAGATGTGAACCTTGAGGGAGGCCAGACGCGGGCCTAAATCCTTATTGTAGAAAGGCCAATAGCTTGGCCGTACTAAACTTGAAAACATCGAGATTGTGAGATGCACACCAAGTAAAGTAAGCATTCCAGACCCTATGGTATATCTGAGCAGAAGCCGGCTTACGGGCCTTCAACATAGTTTGAACGACCGCCTCAGAAAAACCCTTGGCCCTCAGGACGGAAGCTTCAAGAGCCATGCCGTCAAAGCCAGACGGGCCAAATCCTGGTAAACACAAGGGCCCTGAACGAGAAGGTCTGGTCGTTGTGGAAGTAGAAGGGAACGATCCAACGAGAGGCCCTGTAAATCAGAGAACCAGTGCCGCCTGGGCCACGCTGGAGCGACTAGAAGTAGGTTTCCTCCTTCTTGCTTGAACTTCCGTATTATTCTGGGCAGGAGTGACACCGGAGGGAACACATACGGCAGCCGAAAGTTCCACGGGATTGACAGAGCATCCACGAACGCTGCTAGAGGATCCCTTGTCCTTGCTCCAAAGACCGGAACCTTGCAATTGTGTCGAGACGCCATCAGGTCCACATCTGGGAGACCCCACTTGTCCACTAGAAGTTGAAACACCTCCGGATGTGGGCTCCATTCTCCGGCGTGCACGTCCTGCCGACTGAGATAGTCCGCCTCCCAGTTCAGGACGCCAGGAATGAACACTGCCGATATGGCCGGCAGATGGCGTTCTGCCCACTGAAGAATCCTTGATACTTCCCTCATTGCCATGCGGCTTCAAGTGCCGCCCTGATGATTGATGTACGCCACCGTGGTGGCGTTGTCCGATTGTACTTGAACAGGTCTGTTCTGTATTAGATGCTGGGCCATTGTCAACGCATTGAACACTGCCCGCAGTTCCAGAATGTTTATTGGGAGTAGAGACTCCTCCTTGGTCCACCGACCCTGAACAGAGTGTTGTTCCAACACCGCGCCACAACCTCTCAGACTGGCATCCGTCGCCAGCAGGATCCAGTTGGATATCCAGAAGGGACGGCCCCTGCTCAATCATTGGTCCTGAAGTCACCAATTCAGTGACAGACGGACCTCCGGAGATACGGAGATCATGTGAGATCTGATCCGGTGAGGCAGGCCGTCCCACTTGGACAGATTCAATTTCTGCAGAGGGCGAGAATGGAGTTGAGCATACTCCATGTCGAAAGCCGACACCATGAGACCTAGCACTTGCATCGCCGAATGGATCGACACTTGCAGGTGGGATAGGAAGCATCGTATCTTGTCCTGAAACTTCAGGACTTTCTCCTGAGACAGGGACAACCGCTGGTTGTGGGTGTCCAATAACACTCCCAGGTGTACCATGCTCCGAGCCGGAACCAGGGAGGATTTCTTCCAGTTGATCAGCCATCCGTGGGCTTTCATGCACTGGATCGTCAAATTGAGGTGACACAGAAGTTCTGGGGAACTCGCCAGGATTAACAAATCGTCTAGGTATGGTAGGATCCTGACCCTTTGACGGCGTAGCGTGGCCGGCATGGCCGCCATAACCTTCGTGAAGACTTGCGGAGCCGTTGTCAAACCAAAGGGTAACGCCCAAAATTGGTAATGAAGGTTGCCCACTGCAAACCGCAGGTACTGCTGATGAGATACCGCAATAGGAATATGTAGGTAGGCATCCTGTATGTCCAGGGAGACCATATAGTCCCCAGGCTCCATGGCCAGAACAATAGAGCGCAACGTTTCCATACGGAACTTGGAAAGTCGCACATGCTTGTTCAAGGACTTCAGATTGAGAATGGGCTGCCAGGACCCGTTCGGTTTCGGGTCTAGAAACAGCGGTGAATAGAACCCTTTGCCCCCCCTGATTCAGAGTCACCTGTACCACCACTCCTGTGGACAGGAGGGAATGTACCACCGAGTGCAACGTATTTGCTTTTGCCGGATCCAGAGGCACATCTGTTAGGCAAAATCGATGAGGGGGGGGGGGGGGGATTCTTGAAGAGTATGGTGTAACCTCGAGCAACGACTTCCCTCACCCAGGTATCCGAAGTGGTGTTCAACCATTCCTGGGTAAACCCTAGAAGTCGGCCCTCCACCCTGGGATCCCCCAGAGGGAGGCCCGCCCCGTCATGCGGCCGGCTTATCAGTTTTTGAAGCTGGCTGGCGGGCGGCCCAAGCACGCTTCAGGTCTGGGCTTGGCAGGCCTGGAAGTACGGGCTTGCTTTGGGTACGCCTGACCTTTTGCTTTACCTGGAGTACGAAAGGGCCGAGGGAAAGTACTTTTAGCCTTCTGTGCGGAAGGAGCCGTACTAGATAGGAAGGCTATTTTAGCAGTAGCCAGGTCAGCCACAATCTTATTGAGGTCTTCTCCAAAGAGAATGTCTCCCTTGAAAGGAAGAACCTTCAGGGTTTTTCTGGAATCGAAATCCACCGACCAAGATCTCAACCAAAGGATACGTCTGGCCAAAACGGACGCAGTAGCAGCCTTGGCCGCGAGCACCCCGGCATCGGAGGCCGCCTCCTTAAGGTACAGAGAAGCCGGGGCAATATATGAGAGACATTGTCGAACATGCTCAGAAGCATCCGAAGGCAGTTCCGCCTCGAGTTCCTGAGCCCACGCCTCAACAGCTTAAGCAGCCCAAGTCGCTGCAATAGTTGGTCCATGAACAGCTCCAGTCAGAGTACAAATCGCTTTTAAACAGCCCTTTACCCGATGATCCGTTGGTTCCTTCAGAGAGGTGACGGTAGTTACAGGCAGGGCAGAGGAAACAACCATATGCGCCACATGAGAATCTACAGGCGGAGGAGTTTCCCAATTTTTACACACCTCCACAGCGAGAGGATAGCAAGCCAACAGTCTCTTATTCGGTGTAAACTTTGTCCTCAGATTTTCCCAGGATTCCTGATGTATGTCAATCAGGTGTTTAGAGTAGAATAACACCTGCTTAACCACCTTTTTACGCTTAAACCTATCAGGTTTCTTGGAGACAGTCTCAGGCTCAGAATCATCAGCCACCTGAAGAATGAGCCGTATCGCCTCAATCAAATCCGAGACATCCACGGACGATTTCCCCTCCCCATCTGAACATCAGCGTCAGTGTCCGAGGGGTCAGTATAAGCACCGTCCTCCTTGCAGGACGTGTCAGTTATGGCCGCGGATCGGGGGGAGGTAATGGCCCTTTTAGAAGATGACTTAGTCTTATGAGGGCGAGAGTGACCCTTAGATTTGGACATGGATCAGTTCAAATGCTGTAACCGAGTGGAAAGTTGATCGGCCAACGACGGGTTCACAGCGGGGACCATAATCTGTGGTAGTGGCACAGGTGGTCCCACAGGGGGCGTCAATTAAGTTACAAGCGTGTTTAACAATGTGGAAAAAGTAGCCCAAGGTGGTTCTTGTGATGCCCCGAATGCTACCGACCCACTGGGGGGCAAGGAAGCCCCTGAACCTGAACTCTCAGCTGCTAAATTATCCTCCATTCCGTCAGTGGCCTCACTACCACGCAGTGTGGGAGAGGCCCCAACGTCGTTGCCACGTGCGCGCAGTAATGGGCAACCCGGTACAAAAAGTTATTTTATATTTAGCAGCACTATACTTAGTAAGAACTCTCAGAGAAACAGCTGAAGCTGGAACAGACCGAGGGTTCAATAGGAACAAAAAATATGGTGACTAATTCACAAGTAAAAAATACTCCAGTAGTATATCTTGTGACACAAACCTATATTAACAGAGAAAAACCTGAAACACTTGGCCCCCACAGGTATAGTAATATAAGAATAGCATGCTGAGTGAAATACCCTGCAATAAGGCAACCACGCAGCAGCTACATGCACACACACGTATATAGGGGGTCATTCCGAGTTGTTCGCTCTGTATTTTTTTTGCGCAACGGAGCGATTAGTCGCTATTGCGCATGCGCAATGTCCGCAGTGCGACTGCGCCAAGTAAATTTGCTATGCAGTTAGGTATTTTACTCACGGCATTACAAGGTTTTTTCTTCGTTCTGGTGATCGTAATGTGATTGACAGGAAGTGGGTGTTTCTGGGCGGAAACAGGCCGTTTTATGGGTGTGTGCGAAAAAACGCTACAGTTTCCAGGAAAAACGCGGGAGTGGCTGGAGAAACGGAGGAGTGTCTGGGCGAACGCTGGGTGTGTTTGTGACGTCAAACCAGGAACGACAAGCACTGAACTGATCGCAGATGCCGAGTAAGTGTGGAGCTACTCAGAAACTGCTAAGAGGTGTCTATTCGCTATTTTGCTAATCTTTCGTTCGCAATTTTGATAAGCTAAGATTCACTCCCAGTAGGCGGCGGCTTAGCGTGTGCAAAGCTGCTAAAAGCAGCTTGCGAGCGAACAACTCGGAATGACCCCCATAGTCATAAACGTACCATGCAGAAAATAGGATTTTGGTACTTACCGGTAAATCCTTTTCTCCTAGTCCGTAGAGGATGCTGGGAACTCCAAAAGGACCATGGGGTATAGACGGGATCCGCAGGAGCTTGGGCACACTGAAAAGACTTAAACTGGGTGTGAACTGGCTCCTCCCTCTATGCCCCTCCTCCAGACCTCAGTTATAGGAACTGTGCCCAGGAGAGACGGACATTTCGAGGAAAGGATTTTTGTTTAAACTAAGGGCTACAAACATACCAGCCCACATCAGAAACATACCGTACAACCGAAGTAACAGTAAACCAGATAACAGTATGAAGTAACCACAGCAACAAGCTGAAACAAGAAATACACAACCCGTGTATAACTAATTTTACCAGCAAGAAAACAATGCAAGAAACAGTCCGCACTGGGATGGGCGCTCAGCATCCTCTACGGACTAGGAGAAAAAGGATTTACCAGTAAGTACCAAAATCCTATTTTCTTTTACGTCCTAGAGGATGCTGGGGACTCCAAAAGGACCATGGGGTTTATACCAAAGCTCCAGAACGGGCGGGAGAGTGCGGACGACTCTGCAGCACCGACTGAGCAAACGCAAGGTATCAAACCTATAGAACTTAGCAAAAGTGTTTGAACCCGACAAAGTAGCTGCTCGGCAAAGCTGTAACGCCGAGACTCCTCGGGCAGCCGCCCAAGATGAGCCCACTTTCCTGGTAGAATGGGCTTTTACTGACTTCGGCACTGATAGCCCGGCCGAAGAATGAGCCTGCTGAATCGTACTACAAATCCAGCGTGCAATAGTCTGTTTTGAAGCAGGATGACCAATCTTGTTGGAAGCATACAGGACAAACAGTGCTTCAGTTTTTCTGGCAACAGCTGTCCTAGTGACGTAGATCTTCAAAGCTCTCACAACATCCAGAGATTTTGGAATCGCCACAGCCTCCGTACCATCGGGACCACAATAGGTTGGTTAATGTGAAATGAAGAAACCACCTTTGGCAGAAATTGTTGACGAGTCCTCAATTCCGCCCTATCCGAATGAAAAATCAAGTACGCCTCTTATGAGATAAGGCCGCCAACTCTGACACTCGCCTGGCAGACGCCAGCGCCAACAGCATAACTACCTTCCAAGTGAGAAATTTCAACTCAACCTTACGCACAGATTCAAACCAGGAAGACATGAGAAACCGTAAGACCACATCAAGATCCCATGGAGCTACAGGAGGCACAAACGGAGGATTGATATGCATTACTCCTTTCACAAAAGTCTGAACCTCTGGGAGGGCAGCTAATTCTTTTTGAAAGAAAATAGACAAAGCCGAAATCTGCACTTTGATGGAGCCTAATTTCAGGCCTGCATCTACTCCCGCCTGCAAAAAGTGGAGAAAGCGACCTAAGTGTAAATCTTCCACAGGAGCCATTTTAGACTCACACCAGGAAACATACTTCCTCCAAATACGGTGATAATGTTTCGCCGTAACCTCCTTCCTAGCCTTAATGAGAGTGGGAATGACCTCCCCGGGAATTCCCTTACGAGCTAAGATCTGGCGCTCAACTTCCATGCCGTCAAACGCAGCCGCGGTAAGTCTGAAAACACGCATGGACCCTGCAACAACAGGTCCTCTCTTAGAGGAAGTGGCCAAGGATCTTCCACCAGTAACTCCTGAAGATCCGGGTACCAGGCCCTTCTTGGCCAATCTGGAACGACGAGAATCGCCTGAACCCTTGCTCGTCGAATGATCCCCAGTACCTTTGGAATGAGAGGAAGTGGAGGGAACACATACACCGACTGGAACACCCACGGAGACACCAGGGCGTCCACTGCACTGGCTTGGGGGTCCCTTGACCTGGAACAATACCTCGGGAGCTTCTTGTTGAGACGAGACGCCATCATGTCGATTAACGGAATTCCCCAACGCTTTGTCACCTCTGCAAATACCTCTTGGTGAAGAGCCCACTCTCCCGGATGGAGATCGTGTCTGCTGAGGAAATCTGCTTCCCAGTTGTCCACTCCCGGTAGGAAGACTGCTGACAGAGCGCTCACGTGTAGTTCTGCCCAGCGAAGGATTCTTTTGGCCTCCGCCATTGCCGCGCTGCTCCTTGTTCCGCCTTGACGGTTTATATGTGCCACCGCTGTGATGTTGTCTGACTGTACCAGGACAGGTCGACCCCGAAGAAGGCTTCTTGCTTGTAGCAAGCCGTTGTAAATGGCTCTTAACTCGAGAACATTTATGTGGAGACAAGCTTCCTGTAGTGACCATTTATCGTAGAAATTTCTTCCTTGGGTGACTGCGCCCCAGCCCCGGAGACTTGCATCTGTTGTCAGAAGTACCCAATCCTGGATACCGAACCGGCGTCCCCCTAGGAGGTGAGAACTTTGTAGCCACCACAGGAGAGAAATTCTGGCTCTGGGAGATAGACTTATATTCCGGTGCATGTGCAGGTGAGACCCGGACCATTTGCTCAGCAAGTCCCACTGAAACACCCGGGCATGAAACCTGCCAAATGGAATGGCTTCGTACGCCACAACCATTTTCCCCAGAACCCGAGTACAGTGATGGATTGACACACTCGTCGGCCTCAGAGGTTCCCTGACCATCGTCAGCAGTTCCAGAGCTTTTTGTTCTGGAAGAAATACTCTCTGTAAATCCATGTCCAGAATCATGCCCAGAAAAGGCAGGCGAGTGGTCGGAACCAACTGAGATTTTGGCAAATTGAGTACCCAACCGTGCTGTCGCAGAACCGACAGTGACAAATTCACACTTGTCAGCAACCGTTCCTTGGACCTCGCCTTTATCAGGAGATCGTCCAAGTGTGGGATAATCGTAACTCCTTGTTTGCGAAGGAGAACCATCATTTCCGCCATGACTTTGGTGAAAATCCTCGGAGACGTGGAAAGCCCAAACGGCAACGTCTGAAATTGGTAATGAGAATCCTGTATCGCAAACCTGAGGAAGGCCTGATGCGAAGGATGTATTGGGACGTGTAAGTAGGCATCCTTTATGTCGACTGATGCCATAAAATGCCCCCCTTCCAGGCTGGCAATTACAGCTCGAAGAGATTCCATTTTGAACATGAAAACTTTCAAATATGGATTGAGGGATTTTAGATTCAGAATCGGTCTGACCGAACCGTCCGGTTTCGGCACAACAAAGAGGCTCGAGTAGAACCCCTCCCCCCGTTGGGACGAGGGAACGGGAACAATGACCTTTTGTAGACACAATTTTTGTATCGCTGCCAGCACCACCTCCCTGTCCGGAAGAGCCACTGGTAAGGCCGAAATGAAGAACCGGTGAGGGGGCATCTCCCGAAACTCCAGCTTGTATCCCTGAGACACAATCTCTAGGACCCAAGGATCCAGGTCTGATTGAATCCAGACCTGACTGAATATTCGCAGACGGCCCCCCACCGGTCCGGACTCCCCCCGGGAAGCCCCAGCGTCATGCGGTGGACTTGGTAGAGGCAGGATAGGACTTCTGGTCCTGGGTGCCTGACACTGCAGGCGGCTTCCTTCCTCTTCCTCTACCTCTACCTTTTGAAGCGAGGAAGGACGAACCTTTTCCACGCCTGTATTTATTGTGACGAAAGGACTGCATCTGCTGATGTGGTGCCTTTTTCTTTTGTGCGGGAACATAAGGAAGAAAAGAGGACTTACCCGCAGTCGCGGTAGAGACCAGGTCAGCCAGGCCGTCCCCAAACAAGACATTACCTTTGAAGGGTAAAGCTTCCATAGCTCTCTTGGAGTCGGCATCAGCATTCCATTGATGAATCCACAACGCCCTCCTGGCCGATATCGACATGGCATTGGCTCTTGATCCCAAGAGACAAACATCCCTCGCCGCATCCTTCAGGTAATCTGCAGCGTCCTTGATATAACCAAGAGTCAAAAGAACATTATCTTTATCAAGGGTATCCATATCATTAGCTAAATTCTCCGCCCATTTAGCAATAGCACTACTCACCCATACCGACGCCACAGCAGGTCTGAGCAATGCACCCGAATTAGCGAAAATGGACTTCAGAGACGTCTCCAGCTTGCGATCCGCCGGATCTTTGAGAGCTGCCGTGTCAGGAGACGGAAGCGCCACTTTCTTAGATAAACGAGATAGAGCTTTGTCAACATTTGGAGACGCCTCCCATTTTTCCCTGTCATCAGAGGCAGAGCCGGCCCTAACCAATATGATGCCCTAGGCAAGATTTTGGCTGGTGCCCCCTAGCACCCCCGCTGGTTCTGCCTCTGACCTTGCACCTCTTTCCCAGCACCATCACCCCTCACCCATAGCAGTCCTTGTACCCCCTATATTTTACATAGGAACAGTTCGCACATTTGACGCACAGCCCAAAAAGGTGTGTGTTTTTGCTGGCAAGGGGCATGGCCACACAATAGTAACCCCAATTCCAATTACGCCACACAGTACTGCAACTTTATTCACATTTTATCTTGCGATAATGTCCATAATTCATATTACATCCCACGGTAGTATCACTTTACCTTTTAAACGTTACTCCTCACAGTAGAGCCCCTTATTCACATTACATCCCATTGAATTGCTCCTTATTCACATTACACCACACCTTACTGCTCTTTATTCACATTAGACGACACAGTAGTGCCCTTTCTATATGCAACGCCACATAGTAGAGCACCTTATACACATAATGCCACACATTAGTAATGCATTTATACACAATTCCACACAGTAATGCTCCTTACACATGAGACACATTAATGTCCTTATAAACATAATGCGCCTTACACATTATGACAACCTTTATAAATGCCCTTTTACACATAATGTCCCTTACACATATGGCGCACATTATTAATGCCATTATACACATAATGACACACATAGTGCCTGCTACACATTTGCTGCACATTATTAGTGCCCCTATACACATAATGACACACATACAGTAGTACTCTGTTACACATATGCCGCACATTATTAATGCCCTTATACACATGACACACATAGTGGCCCTTTACACATATGTTGCACATTATTAATGCATTTTTACATGACACACATAATGCTCCTTACACATATTCCGAACACTACTGCACAACCAACCCACTCATATGCACACAGCACTCACACTGCCACTAACACTGTGACCTCTGCCTCTGCTTAGATACAGATGTGTCCTCACAAATCTTGCATCAATGCTAATGTCGGGCACCTTTTTTTTTTATGAAAATGCATCTTATTTGCATTGCTATGTGGCTAGGATGCACAAGCAGCTTCTGGTGACTAAACTGATATGCAGCATGCCTATATACTGTGTGAGACTGTGGCTGTATCTGCATATGAAATGCTACATACAGAATATAGGCATGCCGCATATCATTTTAATCAGCAGAAGCTGCTGATGCCCCTAGGCATATCAAATGCCCTAGGCAATTGCCTAGTTTGCCTATGCCTATGGCCGGCTCTGATCAGAGGGGAAAGGATATGCCATATAAATCCTCTTGGGAATCTGCCACTTCTTATCCGGCAACACCCAAGCCTTTTCACAAAGAGTATTCATTTCATGAGAGGGGGGAAACTTCACCTCCGTTTTTTTTCCCTTGAACAAACAAATCCTTGTTTCCTGTACCGCAGGTTCATCAGAAATGTGTAAAACAACTTTTATAGCCACAATCATGTACTGAATACTCTTAACTAATCGTGGATGTAAAGCAGCCTCAGTGAAATCGACATCGGAATCAGAGTGCGTGTCGGTATCAGTATCTACCACTTGAGTAAACGGCCGCTTTTGCGACCCGGATGGGGTCTGCACCCGAGACAAAGCCTCTTCCATGGACTTTTTCCACACCTGTGTCTGTGACTCAGACTTATCTAACCTCTTTGATAAAGAAGCTACATTCGTATTTATCGTACTTAACAATGCGAGTAAATCAGGTGTCGGCTGCGCCGACAGGCCCAAATCTAGCCCCGCATCCGCTCCCCCAATAACCTCCTCTGGTGAATAACATTCAGCCTCAGACATGCCGACACGAAGTACCGACACACAGATACACACAGAACGTCCCAACTAGGTGACAGGCCCACAATGAAGCCCAGATAGAGGACACAGAGGGAGTATGCCAGCTCACACCCCAGCGCCCATATATCCCGTCAAAGGATATATGTACCCAGCGCTGCTTAAATAATAATAAAAATGCACCACACTGCTGCCCCCCCCCCCCCCTTCCGATTAGCTCCCCGTTACTTGTGAGAGGAATGTGGAGATCCCGGGCAGCGTCTCCTTCAGCCGCGTGTTGAAGGAGAAGATGTCGCTGTGAGCCGCGGGACGAAGCTCCGCCCCTTCTGCTTCTCTCCCCTCATTCCCACGCTGCAGGGAGACTGTAGCCAGCAGGTCTCCCTGAAAATAAAAAACCTAACAAAAGTATTTTCTAGAGAAACTCAGGAGAGCTCCCCTAGTGTGTGTCCAGTCACTCCTGGGCACAAAGTCCAACTGAGGTCTGGAGGAGGGGCATAGAGGGAGGAGCCAGTTCACACCCAGTTTAAGTCTTTTCAGTGTGCCCAAGCTCCTGCGGATCCCGTCTATACCCCATTGTCTTTTTGGAGTCCCCAGCATCCTCTAGGACGTAAGAGAAATTATGTACCATAAACTGCACTGGACTAGCAATACAAAGTAATACTCAGTATGGCTATATGTGATAATAATAGATGTAACAAACACAGTAAACACTGGATGTATATCACAGGGTGTTTGTACCACACAACCCTGACAGTATGCACTCTTTCTTAACTAGCACAGTCGCAGTGACAGGTACTCAAGTGTCCTGTAGGAAGCACAGCACTGGCAGTCAGGCGGTTCCACAGAGGAGGATTTGCCCCAGCAGTCCTAGAAACAGCTCAGCTCAATCAGTGATGGCCGCTGGTCAGGAGTGAGGGAGAGATATGCAGCTCCAGGGCGGGAACATTGTATAAATGGCGCCCTGGGTCTGGGGGGAGGGGCCTCAGGTCCGGCCTGCTCCCCCTGCTGGCATCTCCACCGAGCGTACGGGCAGTAAAATAGGCGGGGGGGGGGGGGGGGGGAGTGATGGTACAACGTCCCCCCTGACCTGTGCCCCTATAAAAACACCCTGGTGGCTAGCGGATCATCAGCCCAGTAATCTGTGTCCACGCCAGCGCTCACGCGGCCCGCCTCCTACGGCCGTGCGGGATCGCGGTGTAAAGTGTGGCACAGAAGCCCCTTACCTCCCCCTTGTCAGCGGCCCCGCGAACCGGGAGACGGCGGCGTGTGTGACTCACGAGGACAGAGGAAGAAAGCCGGCGCCTCCGCTGTAGTGACCCGGCAACCACGGCGCAGGAGTATACAGCGTCGCTGGTGGTGATGGAGCTGCCGCAGGGACGTCTGTCTGACACAGCCTGATGCAGCCCTCGGTACAATCCTCTTCTGTTCTGTAAGCTAAAGCTAAGAAATAGGCTGCCTGAAGCAGCCCCCTGTTAAGTGACCTGCTACTGCAGGCACCAACTACAAACTGAGCTCACTGGCATCGAGGCGGGGTTATAGAGGAGGCGGCGCTGTGCATCTTGGGAACAGTCTAAAGCTTTGAGCCTGTTGGTGCCTCGGATCAAGATCCTACTCTACACCGCAATGTATTTCCTTGTGGAGCCCAGTGTACCCCGCAGCAGAAATAAAATATATATATATATGTACACACACACATACATACACACAGAACATCTGTACATACATACATACATACATACATACATACACACACACATACTGTACAGTAGCATACTTAAAACACAGAATACACATGTACACACACAGTTTACATGCACACATCATACACACACACACACACACACACACAGTATACGTGCACACAGTATACATACATACTAACACAGTATACATGCAAACATACATACATAGTATGCATGCACACAGCATACATACACACACTATACATGCACACAGCATACATACACACACAGTACATGTGTACAGCATATATACATACACACAGTACACATGCGTACAGCCAGCGCCGTAACTACGTGTGTGCCAAGGGGGCTTGGCACACAGCGCAGTTGCCGAGGGCGCAATGGCCAGCGGCATGAAATGAGTCAAATTGACTCATTACATGCCGCCTCTGTGTGCGCCGTACGCGGCTGGAGGGAGAGGAGACCAGCGCCGGGTTCAAGGAGGAGGAGGGAGGGGGAGCAGGGAGCCGCAACAGCGCTATTTGATTGGTAGTAAGCGCCGCTGCAGCATCCCCCTCTCCTTCTGTATTGGCTGCCCGGCGCTGCTATGGATGCTGGGATGCGGTTCCTTCATCCAAGCATCCATAGCAGCGCCGGGCAGCCAATACAGAAGGAGAGGGGGATGCTGCAGCGGCGCTTACTACCAATGACATAGCGCTGCTGCGGCTCCCTGCTCCCCCTCCCTCCTCCTCCTTCTCATCTCACTGCCTGCACCGAGAGGGAGATCGATGCCAGCACGAGGAGCCTGTCAGCGGGGAAAAGGTAAGTATGTCCCTCTCTCTCTTTCTTTCTTTCTCTCTCTCTTTCTCTCTCTCTCTCAGGGGGACACCGTCTGCCGCAATGGTGTAAAAAGGGGTCCTGGCTGCCGCAATGTATAAAAAGGGGGTCTGGCTGCCGCAATGTGTAAAAAGGGGGGGGTCCTGGCTGCCGCAATGTGTAAAATGGGGTCCTGGCTGCCGCAATGTGTAAAATGGGGTCCTGGCTGCCGCAATGTGTAAAAAGGGGGCCTGGCTGCCGCAATGTGTAAAGAGGGGGCCTGGCTGCCGCAATGTGTAAAAAGGGGGACTGGCTGCCGCAATGTGTAAAAAGGGGGACTGGCTGCCGTAATGTGTAAAAAGGGGGACTGGCTGCCGTAATGTGTAAAAAGGGGTCCTGGCTGCCGCAATGTATAAAAAGGGGGTCTGGCTGCCGCAATGTGTAAAAAGGGGTCCTGGCTGCCGCAATGTGTAAAATGGGGTCCTGGCTGCCGCAATGTGTAAAAAGGGGGCCTGGCTGCCGCAATGTGTAAAAAGGGGGCCTGGCTGCCGCAATGTGTAAAATGGGGTCCTGGCTGCCGCAATGTGTAAAATGGGGTCCTGGCTGCCGCAATGTGTAAAATGGGGTCCTGGCTGCCGCAATGTTTAAAAAGGGGGTCTGGCTGCCGCAATGTGTACAGAGGGGGCCTGGCTGCCGCAATGTGTAAAAAGGGGTCCTGGCTGCCGCAATGTGTAAAAAGGGGTCCTGGCTACCGCAATGTGTAAAAAGGGGGCCTGGCTGCCGCAATGTGTAAAATGGGGTCCTGGCTGCCGCAATGTGTAAAAAGGGGGCCTGGCTGCCGCAATGTGTAAAGAGGGGGCCTGGCTGCCGCAATGTGTAAAAAGGGGGACTGGCTGCCGAAATGTGTAAAAAGGGGGACTGGCTGCCGTAATGTGTAAAAAGGGGTCCTGGCTGCCGCAATGTATAAAAAGGGGGTCTGGCTGCCGCAATGTGTAAAAAGGGGGGGGTCCTGGCTGCCGCAATGTGTAAAATGGGGTCCTGGCTGCCGCAATGTGTAAAAAGGGGGCCTGGCTGCCGCAATGTGTAAAGAGGGGTCCTGGCTGCCGCAATGTGTAAAAAGGGGTCCTGGCTGCCGCAATGTGTAAAAAGGGGGCCTGGCTGCCGCAATGTGTAAAAAGGGGGCCTGGCTGCCGCAATGTGTAAAATGGGGTCCTGGCTGCCGCAATGTGTAAAAAGGGGGCCTGGCTGCCGCAATGTGTAAAAAGGGGGCCTGGCTGCCGCAATGTGTAAAGAGGGGGCCTGGCTGCCGCAATGTGTAAAAAGGGGTCCTGGCTGCCGCAATGTGTAAAAAGGGGGGCTGGCTGTCGTAATGTGTAAAAAGAGGGACGCTGTCTGCTGTAATGTATAAAAGGGGCTCTACCTGGTGTAGTGGCGCTACTGTGCAGCGTAATTTGAATAATGTAGACTACTGTGCACCGTAGTATGAATTGCTATTATTTTGTGGCCACGCCCCTTCCCCGTGAAGCCACGCCCCTATACATTTTTCACGCGCCTACGGCGCGCACTTCCCCTATCTTACATGGGGGGGGCGCCACTGTCGTTTCTTGCACACAGCGCTAAAATGCCTAGTTACGGCACTGCGTACAGCATATATACATACATACATACACACACACACACACAGTATACATGCACACAGCATACATAAGTTACACAAACACTATACAAGCACACAACATACCGTACATACACAGTATACATGCAGACAGCATACATATACGCACACACAGTACACATGCGCACACAGTACACATGCATGCATATATACATACACACACTATACATGTACACAGCATACTGTACATACATAATTACACACACACACACAAACTATACATTTACATAGCAATATACACACCCATTAACAGTAAGCAGAACCCCCTCCTCACCTTATACACATGGCTACTCACAAAGTACTGAACTACTGCAGTAATTGGTACAATTTATTATAAAATCCCCCCCCCCCCCCCCCCCCACACACACATATAGTATGTGAGAGACGCACCTTGCTTCTGCAGTCACAAACACCCACTGCCTCACCTAGCCTCACCTAACTCTGTTGAACTGCCTGATCGGACAGCAGCGCCAATGGATCGGTGGCCAGGGGGGTTTCTAGGTACTCGGAAACCCCCCCTGCAAGCGCGTATGCTACACATTCTTGTAGCAAGAACCTTCATTAAGACACAATACAATGCTTCAATTTTATATCTACATGTTTTGTTTTACCTTATATGTTATGAGTGCAACCTTTACAAATACAGTAAAAATGTTCTAAAAAAAGTATCATGAAGATTTTGTTTTCTGTCTTTTTGCCTATACGATTCGTATTGAGGGATATTGGAAACTATGGGGGGAATGTAATAGGGTGTGAGAATCAGAAAGTGAGAGATTTTTGGAGATTTCTTCTGTTTTAGTGGTAATCGTTTACATGGCAAAACAAGGTTGATTTTGCCATGTGAAGGATTGCCACTTTAAAAAAAACAGGAGAAATCTCCCAAAATCCCTCACTTTCTGATTCTCACACCCTATTACATTACCCCCATACATGATGAGATCATGAATGGACATGTAAAAAAGACAGCCAGCAATCAAACTAGAATAACTAATAACTAAGAAGTGATGGTGATTGGTGGCTCTACAGCAGTCAAACCATTTAACACACCTTGGAGTTCAGTATCATCCACCAAGAGGTGCAGTTAGGTGAAATAGTGCTGCATGTGCCAAGGGGGATGGAGGAAGGAGGGGACTACAGCTGCCTACAGCCCCCTCAGGTAGGTAGAATGATGCTAATGACAGATGGTTTGGGTCAGGAAGCAGATGGTGCAGTGCTTGGTTACTAGCGGAGAACACACAGAGTGAGGGAAAATGGCTAGTACTGAGAGTAGCTCAGTGAAAGGCGCTTATCACATAGTCAGGGGGCCTGGTAATCATGACAATGGGCAGGGTCATCTGCTCATCTCTAGCCTTGTCCACTCCTCACTGTCACTCGCCCATTTCTTGATATGCAAGATGAATGTAGAGGCCAGAGAGTGCTGAAGCCTGATAAGCTGGCCAATAAAATGTGGTAATGCTTCAAGCAGGGCCGGATTAAGCCCTCGGGGGGCCCGTGGCACCAAAGACAGCAGGGCCCCCCAGTGGACCACCAGCCCCCACAGTCCCCCCACCCCCTCCACCCCGCTGCTCACCTCCCGCAGTCACAGGCAACGGGAGCCGCGCTGCAGCAGGGGGAGAAGAGAAGACACCAGGCTACCGGGGTATGAGGGATCCACGCTGCCGGGGGAGGAGTGCGGCTGTGCATGCGGCTTCCTCCCCCCTCCTCTCGGGCAGCATGGTCGGGGACTGAGTCAAGCAATCTCCAGCCTCTGCCGCCAGCAGCATCTCTCCTGGTCAGTCCCCGACCGTGCTGCCCGAGAGGAGGGGGGAGGAAGCCGCATGCACAGCGTGGATCCCTCCTGCCCCGGCAACCTGTAGATCGGTGCAGAGCTTCGGCCGGGGGGCCCATTAAAACAGGGGGGCCCGGGGTACTGACCCCCGGGGCACCCCCCTTAATCCGGCTCTGGCTTCAAGGTTACACTAGACTGTGAAGAATGAATGACAGATGTGGTTCTTTGAGGAGGGGACATTGAGCGGTTGATCAGGATAAATGAGGTTCTGGAGTGCCCTGTCTGGAGTAATGTGGTACTATGGTGACCTGTCTGGGGTAATAAGGGTGCTGGAATACCCTGTTTGGAGAAATTAGGTGATGGGGTGCCCTGTCTGTGGTAATGAGGTGCTGGGGTGCCAAGTCTGGGGTAATGATGCGGTAGGTGTGCCTGGTGTAGAGTGAAGATAAGGAGCAGTGCCCGATGTGGAGTGACAATGTGGTGAGTTGCCCAGTGTGTATGGATAAAATAGCGGGTGGCCGAGTGACCACGCAGAGTGACGAGGGGGCTGGGAGGGGTGTGCAGAGGAGAGTCTTTGCCCAGGTGACTGGAAACTTGGCTCTAGTATACCTATCGTCGCACATGGGGCCCAATTCAGACCTGATCACTGCAGTGCTTCTTTGACCAGCGGTCGATTATCGAACTATTGTACATGCATTTGCACCGCAATGCGCACGTGCGTCAGCAAACAGTGACAGGATGGTGCAAAAATTTCGATCGCACGGCTGATCACAAGGTGACTGACAGGAAGAGGACATTTGTGGGTGGTAACTGCCTGTTTTCTGGGAGTGTCTGGAAAAACGCAGGCATTCCCAAGCATTTTCAGGGTGGGTGTGTGACGTCAGCTCCGACCCCGATCAGCCTGATTTCTTTGCACTGGAGGAGTAAGTATTGAGCTATGCACAGACTGCACACACTGCACAGAATGGGGGGAAAAAACATTGGATGGTGAGTGTGATGCGAACAGTTTTGCAGATGTCTACTGACTGAGGCGAATTTTCACACAGCGTACACATGCAATCGCACACTCGCACGTGGCGAATTCTCACTCCCCTCGGCGGCGACTATCTGTTCGCAGGAACAGTGTAACTTGCAGCACAGCTATCAGGTCTGAATTAGACCCATAGTTCCTATATTTCACACACATGTGTAGGCGTATGGTGTATCAAATTTACCAGCTCCTATCTGTGTAGTGATTGTTATTTTCTGGGTGACACCTAGGTGGATATCCAATTATCCCTGTTAAAACATCGGGTCCGAAAAACTTCAGTTTTTGGCTGTTTTTTCCGACGTTTCACGATTTTTTTTTTTACAGGCGATCCAGATGGATCGCCTGTAAAAAAATAAAACCCTTTCTCCCGAAAACACACAGGTTCAGTGAAACCTGTGTGTTTTCAGGTGAAATAGCCCTGTTTTAGTTTCCGGGGATCCCGCTTCGCCTGCCGGAGGCAGGTGAAACAAAATCCCAGATAAGCCGCGGCACGCGCCGGCTTATCGGGGCTATTTAGATAGCCGCTGGTGGGACAATTAGCCCCGGTAAATTACCGGGGCTAATTGGATATCCCCCCTAAAGTGTAGCACTGGTTGTTTTTGTATCATCTGTTTCTAATAGCTCCAGTAATCTGTATAATGTGAAATATAACTTTACAATAACTACTTTATCAAATAATAGTTTGTCCCTCTTTTGTTTGTTACTATATTCAGCCTAAACACATTAGACAACCTTTCTGTTGTGATGCTCTCTCTTACAGCCAGTGGAGATAAGTTTAGGAAGGATTAGGAATTGTTTTTATAATATGAAACTGTAACAGGTGGTATCACTACAGGCCAAGAATCTGCCTGCAAGTGGAAAATCCAGGAGCGGCTGCCATTGGTCTTATATTTCCGGTGTTTCAGTAGTGTCGTGTAAACAGAGGTTTATCTTGCTGCAACTTAACACTTTCAGGGCTGCGCTTACTTTTACAAACTCACTGACTGAATTAAAGTGGTTGGCAGAAAGCTATGTACTATGCAACACAAAAAAACACCATTAATAGCTTTTTACTTGCACATACTAAATGTTTCTTCTGTATCAGACCTTCATTTTCTTCTGAGTCAGGCCTTGAAAATACATTTTTGGAGCAATCTTACCTGTCTTATGTGGCGTTTTAGGTGCATGTAAACAGATTGTCCTGTCTTCCTGTAATGCCGTTCTACATGTTCTCTCCCAAATCCCAGGAATGTGCTCATGCACACGTACAGACCTCCTTCGGATAACTAAAAGAAAGAAAATTCTACAGTTTAAAAGACTTACTCAATGCTCAAAATGTAAAACAAGCAAAAATCAATGGATTCCATTACGGGATGATAAATGTCATTCAGCAGTTTCACATTAAAATATTGTCTTTCAACCATGGGAAACTCAGCCGGTCATTATGTTAGTTCATCATAATGACTGCTGTAAACAGAAATGGCCTGGTCACCAACCCCCACCTTAACGGGCTAACAGAATAACAGAAAAACAAGACTTAGGGGTACATTTACTAAGCAGTGATAAGAGCGGAGAAGTGAGCCAGTGGAGTAGTTGCCCATGGCAACCAATCAGCACTGAAGTAACATCTATAATTTGCATACTATAAAATTATACAGAGCTACTGATTGGTTGATGGGGAAATTTCTCCACTGGCTCAGTTCTCCACTCTTATCACTGCTTAGTAAATGAACCCCTTACTCTACTGGGTTTAGATTTGCTTCAATAAGGTGGGTTGGCCTTCCCAAATACAGAGCTTTATCAGTTAGCATGTTTATTGAGCCTGACTAGAGACTGGTTCTATCCCAATTTCCTCCCACTCTTGCTAATGATTGAACTTGATATTTCTAGTTCTTCTCCTACTAAAGCTCTCTTTGGCAAACCCGAATGTTAGATCCTCATCAGCCACCCTATCCTGAAACTTTGTAAAAATGTAGTTGCTTTCCTTGTTTATACTTAATTAGCAACCCTTGACTTACCCGACTAACTTGGCTAATATCATCCCAAACCTCAGTATAGATAACTGCTATCTCTCTGGAGCCATCACCCTAAACTATGTGATCAAGGATGGTATTTTGATTTCTTTCTCCCAGCTCCAGATCTCATACAATATTCCCAGAGGGACTTTTATAAGCATCTACAGTCACGTCATTGGATGCACTCTGTTGACTTCAAATTGACCCATATTTGTGCTAGATTCTTTTCATAAAATTATAAAGGAAAATCTGATGTGGTAGACCTTATTGTAATTAGGTCTGAACAATTGACCAGTCTGCATTATGTGACATTTTCAGTGAGAGGTGTGTCTAGTGGATGTTATGATGGTAAGGGGCACTATAATGTGGCACAGTATGAACAGGGAGTACTGTAAGGTGTAATAATATGATCGGGGGAGACTGTACATTGTAATGTGAATTGGGGGTACTGTGTGGCAGAATGTGTACTGGCAGCTCTACAATGTCATCATGTAAACTAGAGACCTACGATAGTTTATAAAATAAACTAGGGCTACTATGGGGCATAAAATTAACTAGGGCGCTACTATGGTTCAGAAAATTAACTAGGGCACTATTATGGGGCATACAATTAATAACTGCTACTGAGAGGTGTCAATAAGCTTTGGGACAGGGGCCGCTTTAATATGTTGCTATGGGGCCCACAACGTCCTGTGAGAAGATTTTTAAACACAGTTTCTGAATGTCAAAATGCATCAATTAAACAGAAATGTTTATAAAACTGGTGCATGGGTTGTATTTAACTCCAGAAAGACTACTGTACATACTATTTGGCCCTTGAGCTCTAAATACATTTTGAGAAACATATTTTGGAGTTGACAAGCTCTTCAACACATTTGTACAGAGAGATTTCTGGCACTGATTACATGGGTAACAGGTGCTGTTTTATCCATAACTTGAAATAGCCCTTCTTCATTTCCCCCATGTGATAAATATGTAATAGGCCATATTGTGATAGCCACTATGGTGCTCCCCTTTCCCACCCACTATACATAAGTCAGAGAAGGTTCATAGGACTATGGAAATGTGAATTCTACTCTGTGACCTCCTCTCCCTTAATTATGTAGTTAATCTGGCAGGGGTATCATTTTGATAGATGAGGGCTGCCTGGTACTCTTCACTATATCTAACTTAATCCAATCAAATATTGGCCTTTTCTACCACCTGGTGCTAATATCTGTCTTTTTTTATTGATCAGTCTCATAGCCCCTTTCACATCTCCAATGCTGGATCCCACACGGGAATTGGAAATGGGACCTTCCCGGGTGGGGGACGGCATTGGAGCCCAGCGCTGGCTTCCCGACCAGACAATATGCCGGGCCGGTTTCCATAGCGGTGGGGGGCGGAGCCGGCAGCGGGGGCAGCACTGGGAGATGAGCTCATCTCCACGCCACCTCTCCCAATGTAGTAAACGGGTCCCGGGTTGCATCAACCCGGGAATAACACTTCTTATAACCTGGGTTGAATTACCAGGTCAGGCGACACGGGAATTCTCCAAGGCCCCTTTTACATTGCACACTGACCCGTATCGACCTGGCAATATGCCGGGTTAATACTGGGTTATTTTTGCGATGTGAAAGGGGTATTCGTTTTGGACTCTTCATTAGCATTTGTTTTCTGCCACAAAGTATTTGTTTGTTTATTATGACACTATGTGTCCCCGATGCCCCCCTTTGTTATGTACCTAGCTCTGAAACAAAAGAACATACACAGTTAAGAAAATACAAAGTGATAGGTCAGCATCTACAAGTTAGTATAAAGTGAACATGATATTACCAAAGTAATTGTGGTGCAGTAAGATTATTACGTAGCAGTAAGTTTATTAAGCAGGATATGGTGATGTACAGTTAGGAATTATAAATAATGTTAGGAAACAACAGTTTGCAGGAATCTATGGCCACCAAACTGTCTTTGTTCTAGGAATAGAATTGCTGCCTAGCAATAGCTGGTGGGTGGTGAGCAAGCCTCTCGTTAACTGCTGGAACAAGGTAAAGTGAAAAGATTTCATTTTGCATGTTCCTACAGTGGAAGGTGGAGTTGAAGGTCATGTTACCACTTGAGCTGCCTACTGCTGGCAGTCCCAAAACAAGGACTGACAGAGCAAACTTTCCTACTTACTGGATACTTACACTGATAAGGGGCAGCCAGGTCAACTATTTGGGAGGCATGGCACAGGAAAGTGGGCGGAGCAGAGGCATGATGGTGCATCATGGTGGCCCTGGCCCCAACTATACAATGCAATTACCGCACTGTGAAACAAGGGAGGTGCCACAATGATGTGATTCAATGAGTATTGAGTCCTCAGCCACCCACACCGTCCACTTCACTCAGGAATAAGGTGGACGCGGACTGGGTGCCTTTTGGAGACTTGCTCACTCTTTCGGGCATCGGGGAAGGCGGGCTGGTATCGGTTGACCGGCGGCCGGGATCCCGGCGGTCAGCATACCGACGCTGGGATCCCGGCCGACAGAATGCTGGTAGGGGGGCAAGTGCAATGAAGCCCTTTGCGGGCTCACTGTGCTCGCCACGATGTGAGCTTGGTGGCTCGCTGCACTCACCACAGGTTCTATTCGCAATCTATGGGTGTCGTGGACACCCAGGAGTGGGAATAGTCCTGGGCCCTCTGCCTGTATGCTGACTGCCGGGATCATAACTATATCCCTGGAAGGCACACAACTTCAAATCATATGTAAAGAAAACATGACCTGGTCAGTTCCAACATGAAGAGTGTTTACTATTAAGTTCAGCAACTTACAACTACAATTAGAGAGGGAATGATAAAGAATGGTAGAACATGACAGCCTCCCAAGGAAGAAAACGATAAGAGTTTGTTAAGGCCACAGAATGTAAAATGCTAAAAGAGACACATCCAGCATAAGAACGGGAATTGAGTCATTTAGTATATTTGGCCTGCACCTTTGAAGTGCATTCATTGAGGCCAAGAATGCCAAAGAAGGACTGATGTCCCAGGTGCGGCAATAACGTGGGCAATAACGTGGACAACAAGGTCTAAACAAAAAGACTCAGTCTAGATATTAACATAGCCATGGCTTATCCATGTGAACGAATAGTGACAGAGGCCAATCCAGCCTCCTGCTTGGAGGTCTATTTCTGGGGCTCAACAAGGCCGGTCCAAAACAAGATGGTGTCAAATCTGAGTCAGTTCGCAAGCAGCTCACCAATACTGTCATCCACACACAGTGAGATAAGACAAGGAAAAGACTTCCAGGCCCCTAGAAACAGTTCTTGGGAGCCTTGTAATTGATCATAGGATCCTAGGAGACAAGACTCTAGAGGGCCAAATGTTGTGAACTAGAAAGAGCTTAGAAAATATGTCCACCCTGACATTATGCAAAACTCTTGGCAATAAAGCCAATGGGGGAAAGGCATATGGCAGACTCATATCCAACCATGGGAATTGCATCCATGTGGAATGCTCCCTGTGTCCACACCCTGCACACGAACTTGTGGGAACTTGAGCATTGGATGAGTCTTCGAACGATCTATTGCAGGAAGATTAAATATTTCCACTATATAGTGTGAAATATGTCTGTTTTCAAAGCCACCCTGTGCAAGGTAGGTGTTGACATGACAGAGAATCAGATAGTTCATTCAGTTCTCTGGGAATGTATTCTGCTGTTAGGTGAACAGGTTTCTGAATAGCTCATTCTCTAGTTTCTAGAACTTTTCTAAAAATAAGGACTGAAGGTGTACCTCTCATTTTGTTAACAGGATCTTTTCCCTATCCAACCAAACCTGAACAGAAATGTCTTGAATGGGACTATAAAATAATGGGCTTACAGTCATTTGGTCGACAAGATTTAGGTCGACAGTCATTAGGTCGACCACCATTGGTCGACATGTACTAGGACAACATGGAAAAGGGTTGTCAAAGTCAGAAAAATATCACGATGCACACTGCCATACTTGCACCTCATACAGGTCCGCGCTGCGCATGCGTGCGCTCTCCCGTGCGTGCGCATGCTCGCTGTTGCGGGCACCCGCAGGCGCACGGTATGCGCATTTACGGTAGAGTTTCTGTGCGCCCAGCGTGCGACTCAATCGTTATATATTTTCACCATATAATGTATTTTGTAGATCATGGTCCCCTTGATAGATTCTGAAAGTTTAGTTAATATAGCATGTTCATGGACAGAGAGATCCCTCTTTGTTTGATACGAAGGGTCAGACATGGGTCATACAGTGGTGTTTAGTATCCATCAGAAGAGTATTTAATTAGCAATATTCCGGTGTTGGTTTGAAGCGGATTAATCGCTCGTGCGAATAGTTATGGACATAAGAAGTTTATGTACTTTTACTATTATTTGCACTTACTTATCCATGCGGCGGGAAACCTAGTTTCCCACCCACCTGAGCAGTTGGAAATGGTCTCAGCCCACCTGTATGAATCAACCTATGACCTTTTGTTATAATGCGAAGACGAATTCCTGTGTCCAATGAACAATGAGATTGTAGGGACCATTGAATTGTATTGTGTGTGGGGCATAAATAGACAAGCCGATCATATCCAGCTCACTCTCTCTTCAACGGTTCTCATCACTGATAATCGGGAGCTGGATATTCAGAAAGGCGCATGCGATCGTTCCTTTGTGCGTAAGTTTTCTCCGCAATCATATTGTCTTTATTGTTATTGTGAGCCATATCTCTCTCTCTCCTCCTCTTTCTCTCTCATTTTCCCTTAAACGTAATTGTATTGTATTGTATTTCCTGTGTAGTCATCTGGTTAGTTAGTCTATGTTATATTGTAGCGTATGACTTGTATTGTATTATTCTTTTTCAAGTATAACATTCATATAAGGCGTTAGACCCTAAGCCCGGTATTTGTGTATTTCTTATAGTGTTAAGTATTTTCAGAGCGTCGGTGACGCTCGAACAGCTTTAAGTTAATAAGGTTACACTGTGTTGCATCTACACTCTATCACTACACTAAGGTTTTCCTGTATAATACATTGTTCATAGTTTACATTTAAAGGTTTAACATTGTGAGCGTTAGCGCCGCTGGTGATCTCCTCGTGGTCCCGAGCGCCCGCTACGCTATAGCGAAACATTACGTTAGTCGGCAGCCAATAGCCTGCCTGCCTGTGATCTCTTGGCCGTGAGCGAACGTGACGCTTGAGCGTCTCGACTACGGCTAAGCGATTGTTGCGCAACGTGCGTACCCTTACGGTACTCCATACGTCAATAGCGTACAGTGTTCTTAGACCTCTTAAAGGGTTTTAAATAAGATAAATATTTAGCTTTATCAATTGGCGGCTCGTCCGTCCTTCACATATCTCTGCTAGGTAATTTCAGCAGACATTATCCATCAGCAAAGGGCGGGAGATCATATTCCTCGTAGTGCTGTCTGGATAAGCGTCTGCTTCGCTTAGTAAAGGGTGCTGAGGGAATCCGGAACCGGAGGTAAGAACAACACGCTAGTGTCTTTTAAAACTGTTTATTTCTGTCTTGCGTACGCACACACGCATATCTGCATTTCTTTTTATTCGTGTATTTTCATATATCACTCTCCTGTTTGCCATTTTATAATTGATAAACGTGCTAAAAGAGATTTGTCGCTATTTCATAGTTAAAGTGTAAAAGTAATACATTAAGGGATAAAGTGCAAAGCACGCACGCAGCTCTACCTAAAGATACAAGGAGAGATTGGTGTGGTGCTCAGTAGATGATCGAGGATCATCTACATTGATAAACGTGTTAATTGTGTTACGGTGAATTTCTGCTTTGCGTACACGTGTTTCTAACAAAGGGCTGAGACTCGCGTACGCAACGCAAAGGCCGACGCACGCAGCATATATTACGCAACGGAGCGTCCGGGTACGCCCACGTAACTCAAATCACACGCTAGTGTTATTTTTAACAGGCGAAAAGGTGGCAACGCGATAAATAGCGCAAGTCTATTTTAGTGTCCGAAATTTAGACTAACAGATCCTTCTCCAAATTTACAACACATCTGGTCTAAAGGAAAGAAATTTCTGCGCAGAAATAGAAATAGAAACAAAAGTGTACATGTGGTGAGTGAGTGTTTGCAATTATACAATTTTTGAGGTTGAACCACAAGAAGTCGAGTTCTCGTGAGGTACATGCATGTAAGTGACGTACATGGTGGCTAGGGAGGCATCCCTTGTTAAACATAAATCTGAGCATTAGAGTATAGCAGACCAGGAGGTCATACTGTAGTACAGACCAGGAGGTCCAGAACAGACCAGGAGGTCCAGGTACAGCAGACAAAGAAGTCCGCTATAGAGACAAGTAGCACAACACCAGGAAGGGTTGGTGCGGAACCCATATAGGCCATAAAGCTCATGCTGAAGGAATTCGCAGCCGTAATTTTCGATTCCGCTGGTCGCTCCGTACATAAGATTAGTTGCTTATGTGCAGAACGATTGTACCGCACGTAATTGTGTGCGTTAGTTAGTCTGACCAGTGCCATTTGTGTACGAAACGGGTCATAAACGCTATTTGTACATTCTAACGTGATTTGTGTAATTTTTTTTATTTTAAAGGGAGGTTCGCCAGTCACTTGGGAACTATCCAACAACCAAAAGTTACTGGAAAGGGTCAATGCTCTGCGGAACACACTCACATGTTCCAGTAAATAAAGGTTCATAGGGGCCCTGGGTCGAGTACGCCAGCACTAGGACAGTGTGTAGGTCGTATTGGTCGGCGTGGGCGAGTGAGTGGGGTACTCGGTAAACCGCCACCGTCAGCCTATCGTGAACATTTTGGTTTTTGTAAGGGTTGGCTGAAGAAAGCAACACCTTCAAACTATGGGGGCCAATTGTTCAGGTAGGGGGCGATCAACCTCGGTTCGGGTTGATTCAGTAAACCGACCAATCGGGTCGGCAAGGTATGTAATGTGTGAAAAATACGGGTCACACACAGAAGTTTTATGTGATGAATGGGAGAGAATGACGGTACATGACGGGGAGAAGTTCCCAAGAGTAGGCAGCTTTAGCCCAGAAGTGTTACAAAATTTAAGGAGGAGGATATGTCTCATTAAATCAACAAAGAGACGGATCAAACATTATGATTATTTGCAGTTATGGCAACAGGAGGGTGAAATACAGAGAGGATTGGCTCAGGCGGCGGGATCTAACCCTATCAGGAAACTGATAGCCACGGCACCACCGCCACCTTACATAACGGGAGAGAAATTGGTTGCGGAGAAGGACGCACTAGGGTGTAACAAACAAACACTTAGCAACTGTGTAAATGTTAATAAGTTAACCAATGCAAGTATTAACCCGTGCAAGTTGTACCCTGTTTTGAACTTTCCCCAGGAGTGTGATCAAGAGGACGAATCGGCAACAATATCGGCGCTCTCTCTAGCAGCCACCATATCAGAAACTACAGTAGGCACGGCCCAACCCTTAAGATTAGTAACAAAGGCCCCTAGCGGAGGGACAGGTGAGGTCGTATCTACGGGTAAGTACGGCACCATACACTATGCTGAAACCATTTCACCACAGGCTGTAGAATCTACACAGAATGATGTTGCTAGATTAAATCCTGTTAGGGTGATAGCTGTTCCAAATGGGAAAACAGACACCACAGGAGTCACTCCCATTAGGAACATTGCCATGTATAGCCCATTTTCCCGAATGGAATTAAGAACCATAGTGTCTGAATTCCCTGACCCTAGGAAAGACTTAGTTGCTAGCCAGAAATACATCAGAGACCTAGGGAACACTTTAGAGCCCAATAACAAAGACTGGCAGGTATTGCTGAGGGCTTGTTTACCCTCCAATGTCGACTCAGCTCAATTTTTAGCTGACTGTGGATTGGATCAGGATGTACCTCTTACAGATGTGTACAACAAAGATAATGTAAAAAGGATAAGTTAACAGTTAAAGGAGTATTTCCCAGCTGTAGTTAAATGGAACAAGATATTCTCCATTAAACAAAAAGAGTCAGAAACAGCTGCAGAATATTTTCACAGGGCATTACTAGATATGGCTAAATACACAGGCATAGAGGACATTAAAACAAACATAAACCATCGAGAAGTAGCAGTATCTGTACTAATGGATGGTTTAAAAGAAGCATTAAAGACTAGGGTACAGACCACGCAACCATGTTGGCGAGGTCTGTCGGTGGCTACTTTGAGAGAGGCAGCTATTGATCACGATCGGAATATCACCAGACACAGGGAATTACAAGGTGATAAATTAATGGCCGTAAGTATACAGGCCCTGACCACAAGGCAGCCTTTGTATAAATCACCAAACCCTGTGGGTAAGTCAAATGTGGTAACTTGTTATTCTTGTCATAGACAGGGACACATTGCACGAGACTGTAAATCGAGAAACATACAAAAGTCTTATCAAACCCCTAGACAACAACACGACACACGACATTGGGATCAGGGTCCACAGAGACGGAGTTATGAGCCACATACAGGGGAAACAAAAAGATATCCCCCAAAAGGAGGCTGGCAAGCTTCTGGCAGTTCCCAGTTAACCGCTTCTCAAGTAGTTGCTGCCAGCGGGATTCAGGGAGGTCACCATACCCAATAGGGGTGTGGCCACACCTGTAATCTGCAGCCAGTAAAATTGATTGCAAGTCTTGAAAGTGAACCCGAAATTGCAATTAAGGTAGCTGGTAAATCATTAAACTTTCTTGTAGATACGGGGGCGGCCAAATCAGTGATAAATTCGACAGTGGGCATGAGAACCACTGGTAAGACAATTCCAGCCATGGGAGTAACGGGGGTAGTCCAGCATTACCCTGTTAGCAAACCAGCCGAGATTACAATAGGGCCGTTACATACCAAGCATTCCTTTTTGCTGGCTGCATCGGCACCGACTAATCTCCTGGGAAGAGACTTATTGTGTAAAATGGGGTGCATCATTTATTGTACTCCTGAAGGTGTATTCTTGGACATACCTGAGAATCACGCTCAGGAAGTGCGAGACATGTTAGACTCACCATCAAAATTAATGTCACATACCATTATGACAAATAGGACTCCATCCCAGGTAGAAGAAATGACATCCCAGATACCAGAGTCACTTTGGACTAAAGATGGACAGGACACTGGATTAATGGCAAACGTAGCTCCAGTAGTTGTACAAGTAAAAGATGGTAGGATAGCTCCAAAAATCCCACAGTACCCTCTGAAGCCAGAGGTGGAGTTAGGAGTTTACCCAGTAATAGAGCGCTTGCTACAACAGGGCATTCTGGTAAGAACATCCAGCACTGCCAATAGTCCCATCTTCCCTGTGAAAAAGAGTGGGGGGAGGGGTTACAGGCTAGTGCAGGATCTAAGGGGGATTAACAAAATAGTTGAGAGTCAGTTCCCCATAGTGCCAAATCCAGCTGTCATCCTTATGCAGATCCCTCCCACTGCGAAATTTTTCACTGTTATTGACCTCTGCTCCGCTTTCTTTTCGGTACCCCTACATCCTGACAGTCAATATTTGTTTGCATTTACATACAGAGGAGTCCAATACACATGGACTCGATTACCACAAGGTTTCATAGACAGTCCAAGTATATTTTCCCAGGCTTTGCATGATTGTTTACAGTCTTTCCAACCAGAGAGTGGATCAGTATTGATACAGTATGTGGATGATTTACTACTGTGTTCAGATTCATTGGAAGCATCCCTGAAGGATACGAAACAGCTCCTGTTTCATCTTTCAGACACAGGACACAAGGTTTCCAAAGACAAGTTACAATTATGCCAAACTAAAGTAAAATATTTGGGACACTGTCTAACACAAGGACTGAGACACCTGACCGCTGATAGAATTCAAGCAATTAGAGACATGACTCTGCCTCAAACCCAGCAACAGATCAGAACGTTTTTAGGAATGTGTGGGTATTGCCGTAACTGGATCCCAGGATTTTCCATTCTGGCGTTACCTTTGCAGGAGATGGTCTCCTCAAACAAACCTGATCGGATTTCGCATACAGACGAGTCCGAAATGGCATTTGAGAGACTTAAACAGTGCCTAACGCAGGCACCAGCATTAGGTATGCCAGACTATGGGAAACCCTTTGAGCTGTACGGAACAGAAAGTGCTGGTTGCGCGGCAGGCGTCTTAACCCAAAAGCACGGTGATGCCAGCAGGCCGGTAGCATACTACAGCGCTCAGCTAGATACGGTAGCGCGATCCCTCCCCACATGCTTGCGAAGCATTGCTGCGATAGCATTGCTAGTAACGAAAAGCGAAGATGTAGTGCTAGGTCACAACCTCACAATTCATACACCACATGCAGTGTCAGCCTTGCTAAATTCTGCCCAAACCAGGCACGTCTCATCAGTGCGGTTTACAAGATGGGAATTGGCACTAATGGCCCCCGTAAACATCACCATAAGGAGATGCAGTGCATTAAATCCTGCAACATATCTCGCAGGTGTGCCTGGACAGGCACAAAGGGTGGAGGATGAGAGTGGTGGGGAAGGAGGATTTAATACAAAGGAGGACACACATGATTGTATGGAATATTTGACCCAAAATTTTACCGCAAGGCCTGACATCAGTGACAACCCACTGGAAGATGTGGATCTTACCTTCTACACGGATGGTAGTTGTCACAGACAGTCAGACTCGGGAGACTTGTGTACTGGATACGCAGTCGTAGATGACCAAGGCACCATAGAAGCTGAACCGCTAGGCCCACCTCACTCAGCCCAGGTTGCTGAACTGGTCGCCCTAACCAGAGCATGTGAATTGGCTAAGGGCAAGTCAGCCAATATCTACACCGATTCTAGATACGCCTTCGGGGTGGTCCATGATTTCGGAGCCCTATGGCGCCTCAGAAATTTCATGACGGCAGCTGGTACACCGGTAGCGCATGCAGCTCACATCAAAAGGCTTCTAACAGCGATACAGGAACCCGACAGAGTGGCTGTTATCAAGTGTAAAGCACACACATATAGCCAGGACCCAGTATCACTTGGTAACAGCCGAGCAGACGAAGCTGCTAAGTTAGCAGCTGGTACCCCCAGACAGACAGACACCACACAATTGATGGTATTTAATACCATCAACACACAGAAGTTGTGTGAAATGCAAAATTTGTGTTCCACACAGGAAAAGGCAGTCTGGAAGGCAAAGGGATATGGCCAGGAGTCCTCAGGACTCTGGACGGATGGACAAGGTAAACCAGTGGCCCCCAGAGCATACCTTCCATGTTTAGCTGAAGCAGCTCACGGGCTGACTCATCTGGGCAAGGAGGGAATGTGCAAGTTGGTAAGAGCATATTGGTGCGCCCCAGGATTTTCATCCCACGCAGGTAAGAGAGCAATGTCATGCCTTACCTGCTTGAGAAAGAATATCGGAAAGGCAATACCAACAGAACCATCTCATATCCCACCTACAGGCGGCCCTTTTCAGGTAATACAGATTGACTTTATTCAATTACCTCCTTGTCGAAATTTGAAATATGTACTTGTTTGTATAGATGTATTCTCAAATTGGGTCGAAGCATTTCCTGCGGCCACAAATACCGCTATGTTCACTGCTAAGAAAATTGTGCAGGAATTTGTATGTAGATATGGTATCCCTAGAATAATTGAAAGTGATAGGGGTACCCATTTTACAGGTGATGTCTTTCAAGGAATGTGTAAGTTAATGGGAATTGATAGCAAGCTGCACACTCCATACCGTCCACAGGCGAGTGCGAAGGTGGAAAGAGTGAACAGCACTATTAAAAATAAACTGAGCAAAGTTATGGCAGAGACAGGATTGACATGGCCAGAAGCTTTACCCATTGTACTATACAGCATCAGAACCACTCCCAGGTCCCCTCTTAATCTGTCTCCCTTTGAAATCTTGTTTGGTCGACAACCGCATGTTATGATTAACCCTCAGGATGATTTGAAGTGTAACAATGAAGTGACTGTAAAATACTTGATTAACATGAGTAAACAGCTAAGGAACCAAAATGATAATTTGAAGTTGGTGATTCCTGATTTACCAGATAGTAATTGTCATGACATTGAACCTGGGGATTATGTAATGATACAGAATTTTCTACGCTCAGGTTGCCTTATTGACAGATGGGAAGGACCATACCAAGTCTTATTGACTAGCACTACAGCATTGAAGGTTGCCGAGAGAGAGACTTGGGTTCATTCGTCCCACTGTAAGAAGGTTGCTGATCCAGAGAGGTCCCGTGATAAGGAACAGACGGTAGAGGAAGTTGTATCACTGGAGTGTCTGTTCCAGGAGGACTGAGGCGGCACCTGAGCATTGAAGATCACAAGATCAAAAGCAGTTGTCGATTCCCTGTTCCCTTTTATTGTTTTAATTTTTTCCCCCTTCTCATTCTTCTCCGTTTTCTCCTATAAGATGGACTTGCCCCAAGAGACTGTGATCCGGATTTTCCTGTTGACCATGATGTTGACCAGAGCAGTCTGTTCCGGCAAGAGTACCATGGAGGTCGAGAGAGGTTCTGGAATGGGTTCTGATGACAAAGATGGAGGCGTAGTTTTCCCAAGAACAACTTAATCAACAAGTAAAGGCGAGTATCAGAAAACGATCCGATAGCATTGACAATAGAAGGAATTGTGAAGGATTGTTAGCTGAAGAAAATTGTATCTGTAGGCTCTGTGACAACGTAGTTGAGGATGGGTGCATTAAGAAATGCCAATCCAGTTTTAATATCCACATGGACCGGCATCCATTGAGTGACTATCACTCCTTAGTGGGTAGTGTGTTAAATCAAACAAATTGTTGGGTATGCTCTCAAGTACCTCAAGGTCATAGCAAATCAGGACTAGTACCATTTCCTTTAACGGTAGGGGAGGTACTTGAGCTAAAGGGTGGGAGACCGGTGGACAGGAGGTTTAATATCTCCAGCCCTCCTAGTTTGAAACTCCACCAATATTATGTGGATAAGTCCCTAATATGTTTTAACATTTCCAATCCCCGAAAGCCGGGAAATTGGGAAGTGTCATGGAGTAACCAAACCATGACCTTTTCATATAGAGCAGATAGAATGCCTACAGATACAGAGCTTATATGCCACATAGCCAGTAGAGAAAAATCTTTCCGATATAGGTATACCCTAGGAAGTAGGATTACGAGAGTTGGAGAAGTATCACCAGGATACTGTGCACATATCGTACAAACTGATACGTGTACTAGACAGATGGGAGAATTAGGGGTAGGAGATTTCACATGGAGGATGTGTAATATGGTTATGTCCTACTCCGTCCCATATGTTCTCCCCGATGATGCATATTTCATATGCGGGAGGAAGGCGTATAAGTGGCTTGCCCCAAACTCTGAAGGATTGTGTTATATTGGAAAAGTACTGCCTGAGGTAATGACTGTATCACATGCCAAAATGAAAGATATACACCGTGGTGCCCAAGCTCCTTATACTCACACTCATTACGAGCACGTAGTTAAAAGGCAACTGACAGAAAGGACAGAGCATTCGGCCTCTGACATGATCCATGAATCCACCGGGATTCAGGTTCTACTTGCGTTAGATTTCACTCGCACCGCTAGAGGAGTGCTGAACTATAGGTATATATCTGCGCTTGCAAATTTGTTAGACAATATCACTGAAATGTATGACGACACTTTTAGGTATACTGGAAGGGAACTTCAAGCTTATAAAACAGAACTGGTTCAGCATAGAATGGTTCTTAATTATCTCACGGCAGTGACAGGTGGATATTGTGTCACACTGGCAACGCAGTACGGCGTGAAATGCTGCACATATATTACGAATAGTACCGAGGATCCGGTCGAGGTCATAGACCAAAAGATGGACGCCATTCTCCAATTAAAGTGGGAATTTCGCAGGAGACACAATCTCACCCTTGCTGCTGTGGGTAATGAGCTGACTGGTTGGGTGTCATGGTTGAACCCGCGAAATTGGTTCTCTGGTTTAGGAGAATGGGCTCAAGGAGTCATAATGGATGTAGGGAAGTTTCTCCTATGTATCTTAGGTGTTGTCATAACGATTGGCTTGATATTTAGGTGCGTTCAGGCTTTAACGAAGTGCAAACGTAGTACCAGGGTAATGAGTCTAAGGAGTGAGGAAATTGTAATTCCAATGGATTTGATTTATGACCCAACGGTAGAAACAATGATGTGATGAAAAAGCGATTATACGGTCCGTTTCTTTCACCTGTTTTTCCGTTTTCTCCAAGGTAAAAAAGACCCACTTGGACAAGAAATTTGATGATCCTGTATACAGACAACTGATGGATTAAAGAAGAAGTTTTGACAACCTTATACACAGATATTTGATGAACTATGCCATAGACCCCCAGTTTCCCTAGAAATTTTAAAATTACGCTAGCCCAACACTTTTGTAAGTCTATGGACATTGACAAAGCTTTTGACCACACTTTTTGGCAAAAGCCCAAAGAAGACTGCATTCAACAGACACCAGACAAGACTTCAACCGACAAATGTTCATTAACCTGACATAGAATACCACTGCATTTACCATAAGTGTTCTTTATCTTCATCTCTACAACCTTCAGGTAATGACACACATAGTCGATAGGGAATACAGGCACAGATATCAGCAATCACATATTCCCCCATTCATGTATCATCAACTAAAATGTGCTCCCCCATTTTGTTGCAACCAAAATCCGAAAAGAGCTCGGTAAAGTTTGACAGCCCATCCACAGACCCGTACCGCGGGATAAGAAGGAATTCAAATGTATACTTCGCAATACCTCGAAGCTTGATTTACAACACGTACGGCACGATGATACATGACCCCCCAAACATGGATTCATACACACATGCTTCTGCTATCTCACTAGGTCATACCCTTTTCACACTTTCTTCTCTCCTCCCCTACCCAACCATGGAAATGTATTTACACCTGACATATATTTTTCTCTTTTTGAAATGTTTTAGGAAGTGGCAGTTATTGTTGACTGCCAAAGGGTGGACTGTCAAAGTCAGAAAAATATCACGATGCACACTGCCATACTTGCACCTCATACAGGTCCGCGCTGCGCATGCGTGCGCTCTCCCGTGCGTGCACATGCTCGCTGTTGCGGGCACCCGCAGGCGCACGGTATGCGCATTTACGGTAGAGTTTCTGTGCGCCCAGCGTGCGACTCAATCGTTATATATTTTCACCATATAATGTATTTTGTAGATCATGGTCCCCTTGATAGATTCTGAAAGTTTAGTTAATATAGCATGTTCATGGACAGAGAGATCCCTCTTTGTTTGATACGAAGGGTCAGACATGGGTCATACAGTGGTGTTTAGTATCCATCGGAAGAGTATTTAATTAGCAATATTCCGGTGTTGGTTTGAAGCGGATTAATCGCTCGTGCGAATAGTTATGGACATAAGAAGTTTATGTACTTTTACTATTATTTGCGTACTTATCCATGCGGCGGGAAACCTAGTTTCCCACCCACCTGAGCAGTTGGAAATGGTCTCAGCCCACCTGTATGAATCAACCTATGACCTTTTGTTATAATGCGAAGACGAATTCCTGTGTCCAATGAACAATGAGATTTTAGGGACCATTGAATTGTATTGTGTGTGGGGCATAAATAGACAAGCCGATCATATCCAGCTCACTCTCTCTTCAACGGTTCTCATCACTGATAATCGGGAGCTGGATATTCAGAAAGGCGCATGCGATCGTTCCTTTGTGCGTAAGTTTTCTCCGCAATCATATTGTCTTTATTGTTATTGTGAGCCATATCTCTCTCTCTCCTCCTCTTTCTCTCTCATTTTCCCTTAAACGTAATTGTATTGTATTGTATTGTATTTCCTGTGTAGTCATCTGGTTAGTTAGTCTATGTTATATTGTAGTGTATGACTTGTATTGTATTATTCTTTTTCAAGTATAACATTCATATAAGGCGTTAGACCCTAAGCCCGGTATTTGTGTATTTCTTATAGTGTTAAGTATTCTCAGAGCGTCGGTGACGCTCGAACAGCTTTAAGTTAATAAGGTTATACTGTGCATCTACACTCTATCACTACACTAAGGTTTTCCTGTATAATACATTGTTCATAGTTTACATTTAAAGGTTTAACATTGTGAGCGTTAGCGCCGCTGGTGATCTCCTCGTGGTCCCGAGCGCCCGCTACGCTATAGCGAAACATTACGTTAGTCGGCAGCCAATAGCCTGCCTGCCTGTGATCTCTTGGCCGTGAGCGAACGTGACGCTTGAGCGTCTCGACTACGGCTAAGCGATTGTTGCGCAACGTGCGTACCCTTACGGTACTCCATACGTCAATAGCGTACAGTGTTCTTAGACCTCTTAAAGGGTTTTAAATAAGATAAATATTTAGCTTTATCAGGGTCGACATGAGTTATTTCACTTTCTTTTTTTCCCCTAATTTTTTGACCTTTTTCATACTTTACGATCCACGTGGACTACAATTGGGAACGGTAACCTGTGCCGAGCGCAGTAGTAGCAGAGCGAGGCACCTTGCCTGAAGGATGGCGAGTGAGCACTAATTGGAGTTCCCTGTCACTTTACGAAGAAAACGACACAAAATAAAGTAAAAACTCATGTCGACCTTTTTCCATGTTGGCCTAATGACCATGACGACTTAGTGACCCTGTCGACCTAATGCATGTCAACCAACAGTGGTCGACCTAATGACTGTCGACCTAAGTCTTGTCGACCAAATGACCCATACCCAAATAATGCTAAGAGAGCCAGCCTTACTGCCGTCAATTATAGGATTGACATTGATATCGCCTTTCCTGGAGCATATGTCCTAAGAGGATTTTTTATACTGCATATCAGAGGCACGTGAAGGAATCCTGGGGATAAGAACTTCAGCTTTCCTAGGACTTAAATATTTTAAGGAAATGAGGTGACATAAAAAATAAATAAATCAGGAAATGAAAGTCAACAGCAAGCTCATGGATTCTGTGGGTGTTAGAAATTGCTATGTACACAAACAACCCTCACAGTTTTATTATACTGTATGTATAGATAACATAAAAAAATATATAATTGAAGCTATTTTTTTAATAGAAAAAGATAGCATTTTTATTACATATAGCTTTCAGTTTTCATTCGGTAACAGTTTGTTAGTCAACAAAGAGGTGTATGACATTAGGCACTCAATAAAAAGAAACAGCTGTAATAAAAAACAGCTTATGTAAAATGGTACTGCGTACTTTCACTATAACAATAGCTTCTAGTGTCATACCTGTCTGCAAGCATTTTAAGAATAGAGTAAGCAAATGTGCCACTTATTAAAAAATGGCGGTGGTTATGAGCAATATGCCGGGTCGGTTGCCATAGCAGTGGGGGGCGGAGGCGGCGCTGGGAGATGAGCTCATCTTTGCGCCGCCTCTCTCTATCTAGTAAACGGGTCCCATGGACCCGGGAATCCATTTATGCAGCCACTGACCCGGTATTCAACCCGGGAATAACACTGCTTATAACCCGGGTCAAATTACCGGGGCAGGCGGTGGTTATGAGCCCTCACTTACATCTAAATTGCTCAAATATTCCTTACACCTTACAAGGATTTAGTATTTCTATTAGTAAAAAGGCAAGAGGAGGTAATTTCAGGAACAACTCTTCAAAACATTTGTCTGGACATTGGGGCAGTTGCATACCTACCAACTGTCCCGATTTTCAGGGGACAGTCCATTTTTTGGGACTGTCCCACCCGCGAGCACAAGTACCCCAAGGTTGGGGTGGGCAGTTGGGAGGCTCCTGTCGCTCTGCTTAGTGCAGAGCAGTGGTCCAGAGGAGGCAGAGGGAGTGGGGGCATGTCAGCAGCTCACAGAGCGCTGGCCATGCCCCCACAGAAATGAAATTGGGAGGCGTGGCTCGCGGTCGCTGCATGCCCATGAAGCCACGCCCCCTTTCTATAGGACACCTTATCGGATGGGTGCGGCTTCGCTGCGCAAGGAGAATCCCCATTTGCAAATTCCCGATGCTGGGAGTTATGCAGTTGACCGCTACACCCTGCAAATCACAAGACAATTAATTGGCATATCAGGACATACTAATGGCATTTATATATATGACCCCTGTCAATAATTATAACAAACAGGATACTGTATAGGAATGTAGCTCTACTGTACGGTTAATCAGTGTTAAAAAGACAGAAAGCAAAATTGTTGGACACAAACCAGACACTGACCCGATAAAAAATAGTTAGCACCTAAGCATTTCTGCAAGCTTGATCATTTAGAAAAGTTGATAACGCAGCAATCCGTTGTTTAGCTGCTCTTGTTTTGACTACAGACAGTTTTGGACAACCCATTTGTGTCTCAACCACCACTCATGTAACATCAGTCCTAGCTGAACCTATCCCAAACTTTACTCCTAGTACAAACACTATTACAAGCCAAAGTCAAAACAGTCATAGCCCAAACAATAACTATACAACATCCATAAATTAGTTTTTAAGGTGCCCACACACTACAACGATTTTAGGGAAAATGCAACAACTTAAACGCATCTTAACAATAAATTGTTTGCAAAAGTGCATGTCGTTCAGTGTTCCTGCGCGATAATGATCCGATGCATGGACCCGCTGCTCGTTAGACTCATCTTCTGATCTTCCCTCCTGCAGAAAAGATATGGGGGAGTGGGGGGGAGGGGGCAGGGTATTCAATTAGTGCCGTTTTTTTCGACCAGTCGAAAAACTGCACTTTTGGCCTGTTTTTAGGTCAAATTTACATTCGACCTATTCAATGCCCGTGCTGTTTTTTCGACTTTTTACGAAAAATCAGCACGGGCAAAAACCACGTCAATCGGAGGCCAATCCACGTGGTTTTTGCCCGTGCTGATTTTTCGTTTTGTTGAATTTGCAGGCGTTTGACAGTTTTTTGGGTCCGTTTTCGTCCATGCCGATTCCACGAAAAAAATAAAAAAAATCTAAAAAGGAGAAAATGGATTCAAAAACAGGGGAAAACGCCCGCTACTGAATACGCTGATGTCGAATTAGTGCCAATTTTCTGTCAGAAAATTTGCCACTAATTGAATATACCCCATAGTGTCATATTGACGATATTGCCCAAATCGTTTGCGGTTTTTAACATCCGATGCATCTAACAATACATCGTCCGATCAGTCGCCGGTCAGTTGTTCTAGTGTGTGGGCACCTTAACCTTGTCCCCCACCTCACTACTAAATTTGATATTAATGGAAACATTTGTTTATGTTCTACTGTCAGGTATGTTAAATAAACGTGTTAAATTCTTATTTTCAGGTACATTCCCATTGGAAAGCCCAATACTTCTGTTACCAGAAAACGTTTTCTCTTATTTCCTCCTTTAAGCTCTGCCAGTGGTAAGCTTTACTTCCCTTGTCTTCCTCTGCTTCTCCTCCATCTTTAGCTTCTGCAAAATGGCTTTCCCACTCTCCAATCACAACCTACTTTCCTTCAGCGACTGCTTTCTACGTATATACCCCTTTTACATCTCCAATGCCGGATCCCACCCGGGAACTGAAAACGAGTCCTTCCCGTGTGGGATCCGGCATTGGAGACTCCCCTACCCATTTCGCTGGCTTGCAGACCCGGCAATATGCCGGGTCGGTTGCCATAGGGGCAGGGGGGTGGGGCCGGCAGCGGAGGCGGCGCTGGGAGATGAGCTAATCTCCGCGCCGCCTCTCCCTATCTAGTAAATGGGTACCGGGTCAATACAACCCAGGAATCCGTTTATGCAGCCACTGACCTGGTATTCAACCCGGGAATAACACTGCTTATAACCCGGGTTGAATTAACGGGGCAGGCGACCCGGGAATTCGGACTTGGCGCTTTCACACCGCACACTGACCCGTGTCAACCCGGCAATATGTTGGGTCGATACTGCATTATTTGTGCAGTGTGGAAGGGGTAATACTCAACTCGTCCCCAGCACCCAAACCTACATGCACAGAGCAACCTGAAAACTGCTGACCCAATTCACTTCTCAGGGAAAACTGCAGGAACGGTGGGTTCTTAGGGAGTCTGCCAAATATTTTAAATTAGCATTCATTGAAAAGGCAAAACCAGGTTGGTCGATGCTTTAGCTGGCGGGCTATTACATTTACCCCCTCATCGTCACTAAAACAATCCTTTCCTAGCACTGCCGTGTCCTGATCTGGCTACCTATTGCTATAATGGAATACATACCTTTGACCGGTGGGCGTCGGGATCCTGGCCACCAGTATGCTGACAGCGGGGTGAGCAGACTTGCTGCGCTCGCCAAACTGAGGGCACGGTGGCTCGCCGCCACAGGATCTATTCTCCCTATTTGGGTGTCGTGGACACCCACAGAGGGAGACAAGTCTGTGGCGCCGGTATTCCAGCGGCGGGATTTCACCACCTGTCGGGATCCCAGCGTCGGCATTTTGACTGCCGTGATCCCAACAGGCAGTCTTGTGATCGTCTCCCGCTATAATAACACTCTCTTTTCAGTCCTAGAAAATCTACATACAGTGGCTGATGCAGAGTTGTGAGAACAGCAAAACACATAGCAACTTTGCACCTGGCAAAGCCATGTGGCAGCGCAGTGCGGGATGAGGGTGAGGGGGGATTTAAAATGAGCAGAAAAATGTTAAGTTTTTCATTTCAGTGTAAAGACAAGGTTGCCCACTATTTGTGGCCTACATGCACAAGCGGCCCATATTGTCTCTGCACATGAAAATTAGTTTGCTCCCCTTGCACTGCAACAGGGTTTCTCAAGAAGCAAATTGCTTCTTTGTTTGCTTTTCTCCTGCTATAACTGCATAAGCTCTAGTCTCCATCTAGCACACCTGTTTCACCAACTGCAAAACTACATTACACCACTGACAGTAAGCTTGCTCCTAAGCAAACATGCTCCACTAGCAATTCATCCTTTCACTGTCACCTCTCACAGCAAACCTATTTCACTTCTGTAATAGAAAGCTAGCCTTCTAACCTCATACATTTCTCTGCCCACACAGAGCCGGCCCTAACCAATATGATGCCCTAGGCAAGATTTTTTTTTTTATTTTTTTTATTGCAAATTGCATTAGATACAGCCAATCGAACAGTGCAAAAAAAAATGATGCATACATTTTCTTACAGCTAAGAAAGATTTTGGCTGGTGCCCCCTTGCACAGACGCTAGTTCCGCCTCTGACCCTGTACCCCTTTCCCAGTACCATCACCCCTCACCCATAGCAGTCCTCATTTTGGTGCCCCTACCCACTATATTTTAAATAGGAACAGTGTGCACATTCGGTGCGCAGCCTAAAATGGTGCGTGTTCTTGCTGGGAAGGGGCATGGTCACACAATAATACCCCCAGGTAAAATTACGCCACACAGTACTGCAACTTTATTCACATTAGATCATGCAATAGTGTCTCTTATTCACATAACATCACATAGTAGTACCACGTTACTCCTCACAGTAGTGCCCCTTATTTCACATTACACCCCACCATATTGCTCTTTATTCACATTAGACCACACAGAAGTGCCCTTTCTATACGTTACGCCACAAAGTACTGTAGTGCACATTATACACATAATGCCGCACATTAGTAATACATTTTGTATGCAGATAGAGCCACAGTCATACACAGAATATAGGCATGCTGCATATCATTTTATTCTGCATATCAGCAGAAGCTGCTTGTGCCCCTAGGCATTCCAAATACCCTAGGCATTTGCCTATTTTGCCTATACCTGGGGCCGGCTCTGTGCCCACAGATACTTCAATAATTAAATCAGCGCCATTTGAGAAGATACTCATGCCAAATCACGCACATCCAACTGACCTTCTACTACATTCCCCAATGTACTGACAGCGAATCCTCAGGGCTCTCTTCAGACGCTATACTGGTGTTGCACACATATGCAATGTTTTTTTTTGTACTGTGCATGCATTACGACGGACTCAGTGAGAATTCAGCAAGACTGACCGTCGGTGTGTGTTTTTGGAAGGTAATTGGGGTAGCTAGTGAAACGCATGTGTGCTGCAGCCAGCAACTGCATCTTTGCACACAGTTGCAGTGGTGCTGACGGCTTTGTTGCACTAAACATTCTGAGCAGCCATAGGGGTGCTTGGACGTTTGAGAATGCGTCTTTGTACGCAAGCAGCGGATTAGAGCCACCACTGGGAGTCTCTATACAAATTCCAGTGGCTGCGGCATTAGCATCATTTCACATAATTTACTGCTGTGTACAAAGAGGCAGATGCAGTGAAATAGTGTCCAACTCTGAATCAGGCCCAGAGTTTCTGCACTTATCTGGCACTGCCCTCATCCATCTATTCCCACTGCAATACATTATAATTACTGCAGCTAGACTGGCGTTCCTCTGGTCTCTGGTCTTGCTGCCCTGCATATGCTGTGCAAGTACCACTGCTCTCCAGAATCCAATCCAAGTTACTCACCATCACATCCTGGAAGCCTGAGCCACTCTTTGCTTTGTATTCATGTCTGCATTTAATTTGTCTACCTTCCATGTCCCTGGTTTATACATGCTCTATTTTCCCCTACCTAGTGCTGCTGGGTATCCGGTCTTTAGGTCGACACTCATTAGGTCAACATGCATTATGTCGACATGGCCACTAGGTCGACATGGTCACTGGGTCTACATGGCAAAGGTCAACACATGAAAATGTCGACATGAGTTTTTCACAAATTTTTTCATTTTTTGAACCGTTTCATACTTTACAATCCACATGGACTACGATTGGGAATAGTAACCTTGCCCCAAGCTGCGAGTGGACACGGTGCACTAATTGGGGTTCCCGGTCACTTTACCAAGAATACGACACAATTTTTTTTAAAAGACTCATCTCGACCTTTTCCATGTTGACCTAATGCCCGTGACAACCTATTTCCGGTGTGGACCTAGTCACTGTCGACCAATAGTGGTCGACCTAATGACTGTCACCCCAACGAACCACACCTGTGCTGCTGATCTGTGGCACCTTACAAGTCAAAAGGTAATAAAAATAGGGAACGTCTCTTTAAAATTTACGTTATAGATATATTTAATGTCCTTTTTCTTAATGTCCAATTAGTCTATATTTGTTTGTAAATGTATACCACAACTCAAGTTATATCTCAAAACAGCTATCAGGCCATCATTACTATAAAGTCCTTTTTTGGTACCTTTGGGAGGTAGAAGTGACAGACGAGTCACCCATGATCTACTGTCAGTAGATAGGTGTTTGGAGAATCCTGTTAATGGCTGCGATTTCTTACACATCTGATTATATTTACTTGTGTGACTCAGCCTGTTTCTTAATAATAGTCCACTAAACACAGCAACATGGAAAGCAGCATGACAGGTGTGCACTAGGCATATGGGGAGAAGATCAGCAAGTATTCATTAACTATGGAGCTGCTACATCAAAATGTTCACTAGCTGGTTGCATAAATGCTATAAAATATAGAAAAAGTCTATGCTGGTCCAGTATACTCGCAGCAGCACTTACAAGACACACACCTAACCAATATTCCAAAATAACATCACAACTGTACCTACAACAGTGAAGTAGCAACAAATTGAACACTGCTAATCCCCATTAGTAATAATATTATTGTGTTTTTGAAGATAATATTGGGATTACTTTGGTAGGGGTAAACTTTATTATCAAAACATTAAAAAAAACCAGCAACAATTCCCACGGATTTATTTAATTTCACATCTAGCAGTTCAGCAGAGTACTGGAAAGAAATGCATCTAGGGGGTGAATAAATGAAACGCTTACATTTGCTTTTTAATTGTAATTTCATGTCACAACATTGCTGTGATTACATTTTTTTGCCAGAAAATAGTGATCTGGGGTAGACAAACCACTACCCATCGCTGTAATGAGGGGTGTGCAACCAGTGCCATGGGGGTAGCCAGAGCCGGCCCTAATCAAAATGATGCCCTAGGCAAGATTTTGGCTGGTGTCCCCTAGCACCACTGCTAGTTCCACCTCTGACCCTGAACCCCTTTCCCATCACCCCTCAGTCATAGCAGTCCTCATTTTGGTGCTCCTACCCCTGATATTTTAAATAGGAACAGTGCGAACATTTGTCACGCAGCCCAAAAAGGGGTGTGTTCTTTTGGGAAGGGGCATGGCCACACAATAGAACCCTCAATTCAAATTACGCCACAAAAATAGTGCAACTTTATTCACATTATTTCATGCAATAGTGTCCCTTATTCACATTACATCACACAGTAGTACTACTTTAAAACATATACATCACAGTAGTGCCCCTTATTCACATTACACCACACCATATTGCTCTTTATTCACATTAGACCACACAGTAGTGCCTTTTCTATACATTACGCCACACAGTAGAGCACCTTATACACATAATGCCACACAATAGTAATGCCTTTATACACATAATACCACGTAGTAATGCACCTTATACATATGACACACATTATTAGTGTCCTTATAAACATAATACACCTTACACATTATGCCAACCTTTATTAATGCATTTATACACACATTAATTTATGACACACATTATGCCGCTTACACATATGCTGAACACTAACCACAACCAACCTACCCACACACAGCACTCACACGGCCGCTAACACTGTGACCTCTGCCTCTGCTTGGATACAGATGTGTCCTCATACATCTTGCAGGTCTCGTCCAGCTCTGCTAAAGTTGGGCGCCTTTTTTTGCAGAAAATGCGTCTTATTTTCATTATTATTTGCTATGTGACTAGGACACACAAGCAGCTTCTGCTGATTATAATGATAATTAGCATGCCTATATCCTGGGTGCGACTGTGGCTGTATCTGCATACGAAATACTATGTTACAGTGATTTCCAGGAATACACTGTAACGTAGCATTTCGTATGCAGATACAGCCGCAATCACACACAAAATATAGGCATGCCGCATATCATTTTAATCAGCAGAATCTGCATTCCAAATGCCCTAGGCATTTGCCTAGTTTGCCTATGCCTGGGGCCGGCTCTGGGGGTAGCACAAACGCTACACTAATGGTATCCATAAGTCCGTCACCGAAGATAAACATTTTAAATTACCAGCTGTCCTGTCCAATCAGAGATGGACTCTGTACACTACATCCAGATACAAAGTGACAGCACTCAATAAAAAGTGTATTTAAACCACGGGTGTCAAACTCGCGGCCCCTACCACATAATTTTGCGGCCCGTGGGCAGAGGTCCTTTGTGGCCTATTGGCAGATCGGAACGAGGCAGAACTGCGTCCTCGGCGTTCCGCCTCCGTCTACTTATGGTGAGGTTGCCCCGCTGCCTGAACCGCCCACCAGCACCCATGCGGCGGTGTGAAGCAACCAGCAAGGAGCAGGAGAGCACTAACAGACAGCCACAGCCCTGACCACCAGAGCCCTTAAAGCCGCAACACTTATAGCCAGAGCCCTGAAGCTGCATGCCCACAAATGAGTATCTGTTAATGTAAGTATCTGGGGCATGCTGCACAGGGGTATGGGGGTGTAATGGGGACATTATGTGTAACTGGCCCTATACAGGGAGACATTATGTGTAACTGGTATTATACTGGGGGACATTATGTGTAAATGGCACTATACTGGGGGCATCACAATATTCAGAAATACAGAATAATCTGTTATCCAAAATGCTTCTGGTCCTATACAACATTATATATATATATATATATATATATATAATATATATATATATACACATACACACACACACACACACACACACACACACACACACACACACACACACACACACACACTCTCTTTCTTTTTCAAGTGGCGCACACAAAAAAAAGACTTGAACCTTGATAATTCGGGCCAGTTGGGATTTTGAGTTTGACATACCGCCAGTTGACGTTTCGGTGTGTATAAACATCATCCCCAGTTATAGAATTGTTTATGCACATTATTTAATACACAGAAATCACCAGTATGTACAAATATCACTTTTTAATGGAGTATGCACTATCACTATAATATCCAACATCTGCCTTTTCGGACAGCGGGGTTAGTAAGCGGAGTCCGTGGTTGCCAGGCGACGATATGTCATCCAACAGCGCCGATCAGCGTGCGTCCCGGCGTCCCGGACCTCCCACCAGCTTCCCGCGGGCAGAGACAGATGAATGGTCCAAACAGGGTTATTTAAGGTAAGCCTCTAATTCACAAATGTTTTAAGCCACCTGCTTCCAGCACCTTGATAAAAAGACCCGCCGCGGTCTTGAAACGTTAGTTCACATGCTGTAACTTTTTTGCTGTATATGTATCAATACAAACAATGAAATTCAAGCCCGGTGAGTGCCGCCCGTCTTCTTCTATATATATGACGAGGAAACATAATAAATATATATATATATATATATATAATAAGAATTTACTTACCGATAATTCTATTTCTCATAGTCCGTAGTGGATGCTGGGGACTCCGAAAGGACCATGGGGAATAGCGGCTCCGCAGGAGACTGGGCACAAAAGTACAAAGCTTTAGGACTACCTGGTGTGCACTGGCTCCTCCCCCTATGACCCTCCTCCAAGCCTCAGTTAGGATACTGTGCCCGGACGAGCGTACACAATAAGGAAGGATTTTGAATCCCGGGTAAGACTCATACCAGCCACACCAATCACACCGTACAACTTGTGATTTGAACCCAGTTAACAGCATGATAACAGAGGAGCCTCTGAAAAGATGGCTCACAACAATAATAACCCGATTTTTGTAACAATAACTATGTACAAGTATTGCAGACTATCCGCACTTGGGATGGGCACCCAGCATCCACTACGGACTATGAGAAATAGAATTATCGGTAAGTAAATTCTTATTTTCTCTAACGTCCTAGTGGATGCTGGGGACTCCGAAAGGACCATGGGGATTATACCAAAGCTCCCAAACGGGCGGGAGAGTGCTGATGACTCTGCAGCACCGAATGAGAGAACTCCAGGTCCTCCTCAGCCAGGGTATCAAATTTGTAGAATTTTGCAAACGTATTTGCCCCTGACCAAGTAGCTGCTCGGCAAAGTTGTAAAGCCGAGACCCCTCGGGCAGCCGCCCAAGATGAGCCCACTTTCCGTGTGGAATGGGCTTTTACAGATTTTGGCTGTGGCAGGCCTGCCACAGAATGTGCAAGCTGAATTGTACTACAAATCCAACGAGCAATCGTCTGCTTAGAAGCAGGGGCACCCAGCTTGTTGGGTGCATACAGGATAAACAGCGAGTCAGATTTTCTGACTCCAGCCGTCCTGGAAACATATATTTTCAGGGCCCTGACTACGTCCAGCAACTTGGAATCCTCCAAGTCCCTAGTAGCCGCAGGCACCACAATAGGCTGGTTTAAGTGAAATGCTGAAACCACCTTAGGGAGAAATTGAGGACGAGTCCTCAATTCTGCCCTGTCCGTATGAAAAATCAGGTAAAGGCTTTTATAGGATAAAGCCGCCAATTCTGAGACACGCCTGGCTGAAGCCAGGGCTAACAGCATTACCACTTTCCATGTGAGATATTTTAAGTCCACAGTGGTGAGTGGTTCAAACCAATGTGATTTTAGGAATCACAAAACTACATTGAGATCCCAAGGTGCCACTGGAGGCACAAAAGGAGGCTGTATATGCAGTACCCCCTTGACAAACGTCTGAACTTCAGGAACTGAAGCTAGTTCTTTTTGGAAGAATATTGACAGGGCCGAAATTTGAACCTTAATGGACCCTAATTTGAGGCCCATAGACAGTCCTGTTTGCAGGAAATGCAGGAATCGACCCAGTTGAAATTCCTCTGTAGGGGCCTTCCTGGCCTCACACCACGCAACATATTTACGCCAAATACGGTGATAATGTTGCACAGTTACATCCTTCCTGGCTTTGATCAGGGTAGGGATAACTTCATCCGGAATGCCTTTTTCCTTCAGGATCCGGCGTTCAACCGCCATGCCGTCAAACGCAGCCGCGGTAAGTCTTGGAACAGACATGGTCCCTGCTGGAGCAGGTCCTTTCTTAGAGGTAGAGGCCACGGGTCTTCCGTGAGCATCTCTTGAATTTCCGGGTACCAAGTCCTACTTGGCCAATCCGGAGCCACGAGTATAGTCTTTACACCTCTCCTTCTTATGATTCTCAGTACCTTGGGTATGAGAGGCAGAGGAGGGAACACATATACTGACTGGTACACCCACGGTGTTACCAGAGCGTCCACAGCTATTGCCTGAGGGTCCCTTGACCTGGCGCAATATCTGTCCAGTTTTTTGTTGAGGCGGGACGCCATCATGTCCACCTTTGGTTTTTCCCAACGGTTCACAATCATGTGGAAGACTTCTGGGTGAAGTCCCCACTCCCCCGGGTGAAGATCGTGTCTGCTGAGGAAGTCTGCTTCCCAGTTGTCCACTCCCGGAATGAACACTGCTGACAGTGCTATCACATGATTTTCCGCCCAGCGAAGAATCCTTGCAACTTCCGTCATTGCCCTCCTGCTTCTTGTGCCGCCCTGTCTGTTTACGTGGGCGACTGCCGTGATGTTGTCCGACTGGATCAACACCGGCTGACCCTGAAGCAGAGGCCTTGCCTGACTTAGGGCATTGTAAATGGCCCTTAGTTCCAGGATATTTATGTGAAGTGACGTTTCCATGCTTGACCACAAGCCCTGGAAATTTTTTTTCCCTGTGTGACTGCTCCCCAGCCTCTCAGGCTGGCATCCGTGGTCACCAGGACCCAATCCTGAATGCTGAATCTGCGGCCCTCTAGGAGATGAGCACTCTGTAACCACCACAGGAGAGACACCCTTGTCCTTGGAGATAGGGTTATCCGCTGATGCATCTGAAGATGCGATCCGGACCACTTGTCCAGCAGATCCCACTGAAAGTTCTTGCGTGGAATCTTCCGAATGGAATCGCTTCGTAAGAAGCCACCATCTTTCCCAGGACCCTTGTGCATTGATGCACTGACACTTGTCCTGGTTTTAGGAGGTTCCTGAGTAGCTCGGATAACTCCCTGGCCTTCTCCTCCGGGAGAAACACCTTTTTCTGGACTGTGTCCAGAATCATCCCTAGGAACAGTAGACGTGTTGTTGGAATCAGCTGCGATTTTGGAATATTTAGAATCCACCCGTGCTGACGTAGCACTACCTGAGATAGTGCTACTCCGACCTCTAACTGTTCCCTGGACCTTGCCCTTATCAGGAGATCGTCCAAGTAAGGGATAATTAAGACGCCTTTTCTTCGAAGAAGAATCATCATTTCGGCCATTACCTTGGTAAAGACCCGGGGTGCCGTGGACAATCCAAACGGCAGTGTCTGAAACTGGTAATGACAGTTTTGTACCACAAACCTGAGGTACCCTTGGTGAGAAGGGTAGATTGGGACATGGAGATGAGCATCTTTGATGTCCAGAGATACCATATAGTCCCCTTCTTCCAGGTTCGCTATCACTGCTCTGAGTGACTCCATCTTGAATTTGAACCTTTTTATGTAAGTGTTCAAGGATTTTAGATTTAAAATTGGTCTCACCGAGCCGTCCGGCTTCGGTACCACAAACAGCGTGGAATAATACCCCTTTCCCTGTTGTAGGAGGGGTACCTTGATTATCACCTGCTAGGAATACAGCTTGTGAATAGCTTCCAATACTGCCTCCCTGTCGGAGGGAGACGTTGGTAGAGCAGACTTCAGGAACCGGCGAGGGGGAGACGTCTCGAATTCCAATTTGTACCCCTGTGATACTACCTGCAGGATCCAGGGGTCCACTTGCGAGTGAGCCCACTGCGCGTTGAAATTTTTGAGACGGGCCCCCACCGTGCCTGAGTCCGCTTGTAAAGCCCCAGCGTCATGCTGAAGACTTGGCAGAAGCGGGGGAGGGCTTCTGCTCCTGGGAAGAGGCTGCCTGGTGCAGTCTTTTTCCCCTTCCTCTGCCCCGGGGCAGAAATGAGTGGCCTTTTGCCCGCTTGCCCTTATGGGGACGAAAGGACTGAGTTTGAAAAGACGGTGTCTTTTTCTGCTGAGAGGTGACTTGGGGTAAAAAGGTGGATTTTCCAGCTGTTGCCGTGGCCACCAGGTCCGATAGACCGACCCCAAATAACTCCTCCCCTTTATACGGCAATACTTCCATATGTCGTTTGGAATCCGCATCACCTGACCACTGTCGCGTCCATAACCCTCTTCTGGCAGAAATGGACATCGCACTTACTCTTGATGCCAGGGTGCAAATATCCCTCTGTGCATCTCGCATATATAGTAATGCATCCTTTAAATGCTCTATAGTCAATAATATACTGTCCCTATCCAGGGTATCAATATTTTCAGTCAGGGAATCCGACCAAGCCACTCCAGCGCTGCACATCCAGGCTGAGGCGATTGCTGGTCGCAGTATAACACCAGTATGTGTGTATATACCTTTTAGGATATTTTCCAGCCTTCTATCAGCTGGTTCCTTGAGGGCGGCCGTAACAGGGGACGGTAACGCCACTCGTTTTGATAAGCGTGTGAGCGCCTTATCTACGCTAGGGGGTGTTTCCCAACGCGCCCTAACCTCTGGCGGGAAAGGGTATAGTGCCAATAATTTATTAGAAATCAGCAGTTTTTAATCGGGGGAAACCCACGCTTTATCACACACCTCATTCAATTCATCTGATTCAGGAAAAACTACGGGCAGTTTTTTCACACCCCACATAATACCCTTTTTTGTGGTACTTGTAGTGTCAGAAATGTTCAACGCCTCCTTCATTGCCGTGATCATGTAACGTGTGGCCCTACTGGACATTACGTTTGTCTCCTCACCGTCGACACTGGAGTCAGTATCTGTGTCTGGGTCTGTGTCGACCATCTGAGGTAACGGGCGCTTTAGAGCCCCTAACGGTGTTTGAGACGCCTGGACAGGCACTAACTGATTTGCCGGCTGTCTCATGTCGTCAACAGTTTTTTGCAAAGTGCTGACATTGTCACGTAATTCCTTAAATACGACCATCCAGTCAGGTGTCGACTCCCTAGGGGGTGACATCACTAAAACAGGCAATTGCTCCGCTTCCACATCATTTTCCTCCTCATACATGTCGACACAATCGTACCGACACCCAGCACACACACAGGGAATGCTCTGATAGAGGACAGGACCCCACGAGCCCTTTGGGGAGACAGAGGGAGAGTTTGCCAGCACACACCAGAGCGCTATATCTGTATAGGGATAACCTTATATAAGTGTTTCTCCCTTTTATAGCTGCTGTATGTATATTAAATGCCAAATAGTGCCCCCCCTCTCTTGTTTTACCCTGTTTCTGTAGCAGGACTGCAGGGGAGAGTCAGGGAGCCGTCCTTCCAGCGGAGCTGTGAGGGAAAATGGCGCTCGTGTGCTGAGGAGATAGGCTCCGCCCCCTTCACGGCGGCCTTTTCTCCTGCTTTTTTTAGGAAAACTGGCAGGGGTTAAATGCATCCATATAGCCCAGGAGCTATATGTGATGCATTTCTTTAGCCATATAAGGTTTAAAACGTGTTTTATTGCGTCTCAGGGCGCTCCCCCCCAGCGACCTGCACCCTCAGTGACCGGAGTGTGAAGTGTGCTGAGAGCAATGGCGCACAGCTGCGGTGCTGTGCGCTACCTTATTTGAAGACAGGAACGTCTTCTGCCGCCGATTTTTCCGGACCTCTTCGCTCTTCTGGCTCTGTAAGGGGGCCGGCGGCGCGGCTCCGGGACCCATCCAGGCTGAACCTGTGATCGTCCCTCTGGAGCTAATGTCCAGTAGCCAAGAAGCCCAATCCACTCTGCACGCAGGTGAGTTCGCTTCTTCTCCCCTTAGTCCCACGATGCAGTGAGCCTGTTGCCAGCAGTACTCACTGAAAATAAAAAAACCTATTTAAACTTTTACTCTAAGCAGCTCAGGAGAGCCACCTAGCATGCACCCTTCTCGTTCGGGCACAAAAATCTAACTGAGGCTTGGAGGAGGGTCATAGGCGGAGGAGCTAGTGCACACCAGGTAGTCCTAAAGCTTTTTACTTTTGTGCCCAGTCTCCTGCGGAGCCGCTATTCCCCATGGTCCTTTCGGAGTCCCCAGCATCCACTAGGACGTTAGAGAAATATATATATATACACACACACACACACACACACACACACACACGCACGCACAGGTTGAGTATCCCTTTTCCAAAATTCAAAATCCCACATTTTTGGGTCCCCTACTGACATAATTACATATATATTATGTTTATATATAGATATATTATATAGATATATAATTTCTCTTACGTCCTAATGGATGCTGGGGACTCCAAAAGTACCATGGGGTATAGACGGGATCCGCAGGAGCCTGGGCACACTGAAAAGACTTTGACTGGGTGTGAACTGGCTCCTCCCTCTATGCCCCTCCTCCAGACCTCAGTTAGACTTTGTGCCCAGGACTGACTGGACACTCACTAGGGGAGCTCTCCTGAGTTTCTCTAGAAAATAATTTTGTTAGGTTTTTTAGTTTCAGGGAGACCTACTGGCTACAGGCTCCCTGCATCGAGGGACTGAGGGGAGAGAAGTCAGACCTACTTCTACTTAGTTAAGGGCTCTGCTTCTTAGGCTACTGGACACCATTAGCTCCAGAGGGTTCGATCACTTGGTGCATTATTATTGTTATTTCTAGCAGCGCTTTCAACATATATTGTTTGGTGGGATATATGGGCGCTGGGGTGTGAGCTGGCATACTCCCTTTGTGTTTCTCTATCCAGGCTTCCTTGTGGGTTTGTCCCCTAGCTGAGGCAGTGTGTGTGTCGGTGTGTCGATACTCTGTGTCGGCATGTCTGAGGCTAAGTGTTATTCTCCGGAGGAGGTTGCTGGGGGAGCAGATGCGCGTCTGGAGTTGGCTCTGTTGGCGCAGCAGACACCTGATTTACTTACAATGTTGAGTACTCTTAATACAAGTGTGGCCTCTTTGTCTAAAAGGTTTGATAAATCAGAGTCTCAGACACAGGTGTGGAGAAAATCCATGGAGGATGCTTTGTCTCAGGTGCAGACCACATCAGGGTCGCAAAAGCGGCCGTTTACCCAGTTGGTAGATACGGATACAGACACGGATTCTGATTCCGATGTCGATTTCACTGAGGCTGCTTTACACCCACGATTAGTTAAGAGTATTCAGTACATGATTGTGGCTATAAAAGAGGTTTTACATATTTCTGACGAACCAGCGGTGCAGGAAACATGGATTTCTTTGTTCAAAGGGAAAAAACCTGAGGTGAAGTTTCCCTCCTCTCATGAAATGAATACTCTTTGTGAAAAAGCTTGGGAGTCGCCGGACAAGAGGTGGCAGATTCCCAAGAGAATTTACATGGCGTATCCTTTCCCCTCTGATGACAGGGGAAAATGTGAGTCCTCTCCAAATGTCGACAAGGCTCTGTCCCGGTTGACTAAGAAGGTGGCGCTTCCGTCCCCTGACACGGCAGCTCTCAAGGATCCGGCGGATCGCAAGCTGGAGACGTCTCTGAAGTCCATTTTCGCTAATACGGGTGCATTGCTCAGACCTGCTGTGGCGTCGGTATGGGTGAGTAGTGCTATTGCTAAATGGGCTGAGAATTTAGCTGCTGATATGGATACCCTTGATAAATATAATGTTCTTTTGACTCTTGGTTATATCAAGGACGCTGCAGATTACCTAAGGGATGCGGCGAGGGATGTTGGTCTCTTGGGATCAAAACCCAATGCCATGGCGATCTCGGCCAGGAGGGCGCTGTGGATCCATCAATGGAATGCTGATGCCGACTCCAAGAGAGCTATGGAAGCTCTCCCCTTCAAAGGTAATGTCTTGTTTGGTGACGGCTTGGCTGACCAGGTGTCTACCGCGACTGCGGGTAAGTCGTCTTTTCTTCCTTATGTTCCCTCACAACAGAAAAAGGCACCACATCAGCAGATGTAGTCCTTTCGTCCAAATAAATACAAGCGTGGAAAAGGTTCATCCTTCCTCGCTTCAAAGGGTAGAGGAAGGGGAAGAAAGTTGCCTGCAGTGTCAGGCGCCCAGGACCAAAAGTCCTCCCCTGCCTCTACCAAGTCCACCGCATGACGCTGGGGCTTCCCTGGGGGAGTCCGGAACGGTGGGGGGCCGTCTGCGGATCTTCAGCCAGGTCTGGGTTCAATCAGGCCTGGATCCTTGGGTCCTAGATATTGTATCTCAGGGATACAAGCTGGAGTTTCAGGAGGTGCCCCCTCACCGGTTCTTCATTTCGGCCTTACCAACGTCTCTTCCGGACAGGGAGGTGGTGAAGGCAGCAATACAAAAGCTGTGTCAACAGAGGGTCATTGTTCCCGTCCCCCTGTCCCAACGGGGGGAGGGGTTCTACTCGAGCCTCTTTGTGGTTCGGTCAGACCGATTCTGAACCTAAAATCCCTCAATCCATACTTGAAAGTTTTCAAGTTCAAGATGGAATCTCTTTGAGCTGTGATATCCAGCCTAGAAGGGGAGGATTTTATGGCATCAGTCGACATAAAGGATGCCTACTTACACGTCCCGATATATCCTCCACATCAAGCTTTCATCAGGTTTGCGATACAGGATTCTCATTACCAATTTCAGACGTTGCCGTTTGGTGATAATCCTCGGGGCCGTGGAAAGCCCAAAGTCATGGCAGAAAGGATGGTTCTCCTTCGCAAGCAAGGGGTTACAATTATCCCGTACTTGGACGATCTCCTGATAAAGGCGAGGTCCAAGGAACGGTTGCTGAGAAATGTGAATTTGTCTCTGTCGGTTCTGCGACAACACGGTTGGCTGCTAAATTTGCCAAAGTCTCAGTTGATTCCGACCCCTCGGCTGCCCTTTCTGGGCATGATTCTGGACACGGGCTTACGGAAGGTGTTTCTTCCGGAATACAAAGCTCTGGAACTGCAGACGCTGGTCAGAGAGCTTCTGAGGCCGAAAAGTGTGTCGATTCATCAATGTACTCGGGTTCTGGGGAAAATGGTTGCGTCGTACGAAGCCAATCCGTTTGGCAGGTTTCATGCCCGGGTGTTTCAGTGGGATCTGCTGAGCAAATGGTCCGGGTCTCACCTGCACCGGAAAATAAGTCTATCTCCCAGGGCCAGTATTTCTCTTCTGTGGTGGTTACAAAGTTCTCATCTCCTAGGAGGGCGACGATTCGGTATCCTGGATTGGGTCCTGTTACAGATGCAAGTCTCCGAGGCTGGGGCGCAGTCACCCAAGGAAGAAATTTCCAGGGGAAATGGTCGCTCCAGGAATCTTGTCTCCACATAAATGTTCTCGAGTTAAGAGCCATTTACAACGGCCTGCTACAAGCAAGAAGCCTTCTTCAGGGTCGGCCTGTCCTGATACAGTCGGACAACATAACAGCGGTGGCGCATATAAACCGTCAAGGCGGAACAAGGAGCAGGGCGGCTATGGCGGAGGCCACAAGAATCCTTCGCTGGGCAGAACAGCACGTGAGCGCTCGGTCAGCAGTCTTCCTTCCGGGAGTGGACAACTGGGAAGCAGACTTCCTCAGCAGACACAATCTCCATCCGGGATAGTGGGCTCTTCACCAAGAGGTATTTGCGGAAGTGACAAAGCGTTGGGGAATTCCGCTGATCGACATGATGGCGTCTCACCTCAACAAGAAGCTTCCGAGGTATTGTACCAGGTCAAGGGACCCCCAAGCCAGTGCAGTGAACGCCCTTGTGACTCCGTGGGTGTTTCAGTCGGTGTATGTGTTCCCTCCGCTTCCTCTCATTCCAAAGGTACTGGGAATCATTCGACGTGCAAGGGTTCAAGCGACTCTCGTCGTTCCAGATTGGCCAAGAAGGGCCTGGTATCCGGATCTTCAGGAATTACTTGTGGAAGATCCTTGTCCGCTTCCTCTAAGAGAGGACCTGTTATTGCAGGGACCATGCATGTTTCCAGACTTACCGCGGCTGCGTTTGATGGCATGGAAGTTGAGCGCCAAATCTTAGATCGAAAAGGTATTCCCGGGGAGGTCATCCCCACTCTCCTTAAGGCTAGGAAGAAGGTTACGGCGAAACATTATCACCGTATTTGGAGAAAGTATGTTTCTTGGTGTGAGACTAAAACTGCTCCTGCGGAAGAATTTCACTTGGGTCGGTTTCTCCATTTTTTGCAGGCAGGCGTCGATGCAGGCCTGAAATTGGGATCCATCAAAGTGCAGATTTCGGCTTTATCTATTTTCTTTCAGAAGGAATTAGCTGTCCTCCCAGAGGTTCAGACTTTTGTGAAGGGAGTGATGCATATCCATCCTCCATTTGTGCCCCCTGTGGCACCATGGGATCTTGAAGTGGTCTTACAGTTTCTTATGTCTTCCTGGTTTGAACCTTTGCGTAAGGTTGAGTTAAAGTTTCTCACTTGGAAGGTGGTCATGCTGTTGGCTCTGGCATCTGCCAAGAGAATGTCAGAATTGGCGGCCTTATCTCACAAGAGTCCATACTTGATTTTCCATTCAGATAGAGCGGAATTGAGGACTCGTCAACAATTTCTGCCGAAGGTGGTTTCTTCGTTCCACATTAACCAACCTATTGTGGTACCTGTGGCTACGGATGCTGTAGCAGTTCCAAAGTCTCTTAATGTTATGAGAGCTTTGAAGATCTACGTCGCCAGAACGGCTGTTGCCAGGAAAACAGAGGAGCTGTTTGTCCTGTATGCTTCCAACAAGATTGGTCATCCTGCTTCAAAGCAGACTATTGCACGCTGGATTTTAAGTACGATTCAGCAAGCTCATTCTTCGGCTGGACTATCGGTGCCGAAATCAGTAAAGGCCAATTCTACCAGGAAAGTGGGCTCATCTTGAGCGGCTGCCCGAGGGGTCTCGGCTCTTCAGCTTTGCCGAGCAGCTACGTGGTCGGATTCAAACACCTTTGCTAAGTTTTACAAGTCTGATACCCTAGCTGAGGAGGACCTCATGTTTGCTCAATCAGTGCTGCAGAGTCGTCCGCACTCTCCCGCCCGTGTTGGAGCTTTGGTATAGACCCTATGGTCCTTTGGGAGTCCCCAGCATCCTCTAGGACGTAAGAGAAAATAAGATTTTAGTACCTACCGGTAAATCCTTTTCTCCTAGTCCGTAGAGGATGCTGGGCTCCCATCCCAGTGCGGCCTGTTACTTGCAGTATATTCTTACTGATTGCATTAGTTTACACACGGGTTGCGTATTTGTTGTTTCAGCTTGTTGCTGTAGTTAATTCATACTGTTATCTGGTTTACTGTTACTCCGGTTGTACGGTATGTTGTGGTGTGGGCTGGTATGTTTCTAGCCCTTAGTTTAAACAAAAATCCTTTCCTCGAGCCGCTCCGTACCGCTCTCACGGGTGGCGGCTGTGCCCCGGGGTCCTGCTGCTGCATAGGTGCCCCCTCCACAGTGAGGCTGTGCGGTCCTCTACATTTCTGGGAGCCCCCTGCAAGTCGGGGCCTACGTGGGAGCCAAAGACCACGGCCTGGAGTAGTTGTGCTGCCCCATTAAGAGGATCCTGCAGGGGGGCATGACCTGACCTGGTCAAGATTTTACACTACTGATCTGCTTGAACCGCTGCTATCCCCAGCCCAACTTCCGGGGGCGAAGCCAGCTAGTATGGCCGCTTTTTAATAGAACTCCTCTGACAAGCACAATATACCCCTAATAAATCTCGTTTTCTGCGGGACCCATCACTGAAATTCCCACACCATATTGTCATCGAGGTTCTCCTGCACATAGAGATACCTGTGGTGTGGAGGGGGACCGAGGAGGACCGTGTATTACCCCGGAGTCAGGCCCTCAGACGAGACGGCCATCGTGAACGCCAGCATGGCGCGAATCTCCCTCTGCCAGTGACCCCTGAGATTGACCTTACAGCCCTGGCGACGACTGGGTGTGGACCCGGCGTGGATCGCTGGCGGGGGAGAGACCTGGGGACTGGGCTGGTGCTCGGCTATCTTGATCCCGCTGACACCCACGAACTGCACGCCGCCACTGTCGGGGACCCCCCTGCCTTGGGGAGATCATCGCGACCCGCCAGCTGGAGCGACGCGGCTACCCTTCACCTAAGCCCTGCATGTTTGTAGCAACACCAGCGGACGCTGGAACACTGCAGCCGCGGACATCGCCACCGTCGTATCCCTGGGCTGGCTGGATGTGACACAGACCTGTGGATACCCCCAGTGCTGCCACGAGGGTACATGACCCTGACTGGGTGTTTGCTCCGTCTCCCACCCGGCAGACCCTCCTTTACTGCTCTCGCCCAATGCTACGCAATATCTTTGAACACAAAGACGACTACGGAGTGTTTGGACTCTGAAACAGTATCCTGCTGCAGGGTCAGAGTGAGCACTCATACCAAACCCATCGTGGCACTCGTGCCTGATCTGCAGATCCACGCTGCTCTGATATTTACTCCCCCCCCAGGTACTAATACTGTCTGTGTGACCCCATTTTTATTTTATTTTATTTATTTATTTTATTTTTTTTATTTTATTTTTCCCTCTTCTTCCTTACCACTAACACTCCCTACAACTGCCTACACTCCTCCCTATACTTTAATCCGTTCCCTCCTTACGTGTACTCCATACCCCCCCCCCCCACGCTCTCCCTCCCCATCCAGTGATCCCTCCTGCACCTTCTTTTTCTCTAATATTCTTAAAGAGCCTGGACGACTGGACCATTATTGTGTTCCTGCTCTCAAAGACACGTGAAGTAAGCTGCTCTGAACTGCACTGTGCCATCCAAGCTCCAACTGCTGTTTATATTTAACCAACTGAGGGTATGAACTGTCCTATATACGGAAGAGACATGCTTCTGACCTCTTAAATTGCAGGACTATCACAACTGTTATTATTATTCTATTTCTATTTTTTTTTTCTTTTCTTTTTTTTTTTTCTTCTTTCACCTATATATATCTGTGCACAGCCGGCGTGCTGCAATACTGAAACTCTCTCCTGTGATTATATTGCCAGCTAGTGGCCGGTTTGAAAATACTTGTTGTAAGATTCACAGTGCTGCACTATAACATTGGAGAAAAAATATTTATAATCTATGTGATTCACTTGACGTTACTGTGGGTCATATCCTTTAGACCCTAATGTTAGTGCTTCAACTACTACTCAGATTATTGTACAATTTCCTAGACACACCCACTGTTGTATTACGCTCAGGGTCATTTCTATTTTAGTATTTACTGCTTGATTTTATTTAAGATGTGACCTCGCCGATTCTCAGGGGAGCGGTCTCTCTTCTATTTAATAATATCAACCCAGGGCTGAAACTGTTTTATCCTTGATACCTTGGAGTTAGGGTCTCTTATCTTTTGCTTGGTATATGGACAAGTTCCTTAACAAACCACTGTCCTCACTCCCACCCAGAACTACTCGTACTATGGTTAACCCCAAAAAAACGCCAGCAAAGTCTGGCCCTTCTCCGCCCTCACCGCAGGGTAGCTCCTCTCCCGTACATGCAATAGGGGAGAGTGGAGGTCCTATTGCATCGCCCTCGGACGTGGCATCGTCATTACTTAATGTGTTAATGCCAAAAATAGAGGAGAAATTTGAATTACTCATGCCCATGATAGACGAAAAAATTTTAAATTTCCTCCCTAGAATTGAGGCTAAATTTGATCAACTTATGCCTAAAATTGATAAAAGGTTGGACAAACTACAAACGTCCTTAGACTCAGCTCTAACCTCCTTGACTGACCATACTAATAGATTGGATACACTGGAACAAAGGGTTAGTGACGTTGAAGATGACTTAATTGCCACACGGTCGTCCAACTCCTCTACCATGGCCTCCTACCAAGCGCTTGTCAACAAGGTAGACGACTTAGAAAACAGACATAGGCGGAGTAACCTCCGTTTTGTAGGCATCCCTGAACAGATTAGAGGGTCGGCCTTGACAGATTTTATAAGTATACGGCTGGTTGAGGCGCTCAACCTCCGTAGTGACATGGACATCCCTCGCATTGAACGAGCCCATAGGCTGGGCCCAGAGCGTGATGGACCTGACAGGAGACCCCGCCCAGTAATTGCCAAATTTCTGGACTACCGTGACAAAGAGAGGATCCTCACGGCTTTTAAACGGAATCGTGATCTGGTCGTTGAGGATCATCGGATCCTCATTTTCCAAGACTTCTCCGTCGCGGTGGCCCAGAAACGTAAAGAGTTCTCACCGCTCTGTAAGTTCCTAGTGGACAACAACAAGCGCTTCGCATTGTTATACCCGGCAAAACTAAAAATTACTGAGAATGGGCAGACACTTATTTTCGACAATCCGACCGAGGCCCGGGCCCACCTACAACTGACTCGCCAATCTAGGAACTCACCTAACTGATTGTATTTAGGTCCCTGTCCTCATTAATGAGCCTATATGGCTTACTGGAATTGAGACGATATGCTCTCCTGACTTTGTGGTAATCGATACCTTTGGATTTACCACTTATATGTTACGCCTATAGTTGGTGTGATGTTTATTTTCCATATTTGGTACTGTTTCTGTCCATGCTTGCCACCCACTGAAACGTTATTCAGGGGCTGGCGTGGTGTTTGTTTGGATGGGAAAAAGTTTGAAAATTTTCTTTTGAAGCTGGAACTTTCATGGTTATACTCACTGTACATGGTTTTATTTTCTATGTTGGGTCCGGATCTGTGCCCACTGCGCGCCCTTGGGGTTGACCCTGCTCGCTGGGACAGGGGTGACCCCACGTATAATAATTGTACCCGTATCTACACACACCCCCTGACAGGTATAGGATGACGACTCATCATCCTGGACCACGTAACCCTACCCAACAACTACCCTGTTCCATCAAAATTACCTCGTGGAATGTGGGGGGTCTCAACACCCCAATAAAACGCAAAAAAGTGACCTCCGCCCTTAAAAAACTAAGACCTGATATTGTCCATGTTCAGGAGACGCATTGGAAGAGGGGAGAGGACTCCGCTCTGCGTGATGGGTGGATAGGAGATTGCTTTTCTGCGCCTTACCGTACCAAAGCACGGGGAGTGGCAATAGTCTTGGCGCGACACCTCCCCTACACTATCTTAAATACAGACCTAGACCCGGAGGGCCGCTATATTCTTATGGACGTCCAGATATATGATGCTAGGTTCACTCTGCTCAATTTGTATGCTCCTAACGTTGATCAACCAGCTTTTTACCAACGTATCTCGCAACTCCTCCATAGTAGAAGCAACCACGAACTCATAATAGGCGGTGATTTCAACACAATTTTAGATCCTTTGATCGATAAATGCCCGACCCCGGCGAACCGGATGGCCCCTCAGTGGCGCCAGATTTCTAGATTACTCGTGGATCACTCTTTAATTGATCCATGGAGAATGTTTAACCCCACGGATAGGTCTTACACGTTCCACTCGGCGGTCCATGGGTCCTTCTCTCGCATAGACTATATACTGCTGTCCACGCCCTTACTCTCTGACACCATAGATACCCAGATAGGGGATATTGCAGTTTCCGACCACGCACCAGTGTCAGTTACGCTCAATACCCGACCTGTGGGCTCACGCCCATTCTTCTGGCGGTTCCCCTCTTACCTTTTCCACTCAGAACAATTCAAAAGGTTTCTCAGATTGAAGTGGGCGGAGTTTTCGGATGATAATCTGGAACATTGGGATAACCCTGTCTTATTTTGGGAAACGTCCAAGGTGGTGATGATGGGACACATTATGTCATATGTAGCGAACAGAAATCGGGTAAACAAAGCACAACATGATGACCTACTACACACTATGCGGACACACCTGGCAGCATATATCTCAGACCCTACTTCCCTCACTCACAACACCTATATTGAATCACGCCGACTGTATGATAGTTTCTTAATAACACACGCTCAGCAAAAGCTGGACTACACTAAACAAAAATACTTCCGCTGGGGAAACAAAACGGGAACTTTACTGGCAAACATGACCAAAAGCTTCAAGAGGCGTGGACACATATCTACTATACTTGACAGTCGCACTGATACACTGCACACTAAAACTGCAGACATTGTACGGACATTCCAGAACTATTTCCATCAGCTTTACGCTCCAACACCACATGACCCGGTCTTGTCAGATAAACTATTAGATGAGGCGAATCTCCCTTGCATAACACCCTTACAGAGGGAAGACCTCGAGAGAGCAATCACAGAGGAGGAGATTGCTAAGGCGATCTCTTCTATGCATCTTAACAAATCGCCGGGACCGGATGGTTACTCCATAGAATACTACAAACTCTTACATCATGATGCCATCCCAGCAATACATGCCTTATATAGACATATCCAATCAGAATTTCCTACGTACCCCACTTTCAACCAGGCTTTTACAACTCTTCTACCAAAACCCAATAAAAACCTTTCCCTACCATCCTCTTACCGGCCCATCACGCTTTTGAACGTTGACTTCAAAATCTTAGCTAAGATAATGGCAGACCGGCTCCAATCCTTTTTAGCGTCCATGCTCACAGACCACCAACTGGGCTTTACCAAGGGCAGACACTCAGTAAAGGGAATCCGCACTGCCATAGCTGCAGTAATGGCGGCAAACCTCCAGACGGATACCCCAAATATGCTTTTAAGCCTAGATGCAACTAAAGCATTTGACATGGTTTCTTGGCCCTATCTACACGACATACTAGAGAGGAGGGGTTTTGGACTAACATTCCAATCTCTAATAAAAATTTTCTATACCCAACCAAAACACCTCACTACTGATTAATGGGACAAAGGGGGATAAAATTGAGCTTACCAGAGGGACGAGGCAGGGTTGCCCCCTCTCGCCCCTACTCTTCAATCTAGCACTAGACCCCATGTTGCGGGTACTGCAGAATTGGTCCCAATTTAGGGGCATTAATGTTGGAATGGAGGAGGTTAAAATGTCGGCATTCGCCGACGATGTCCTCTTGTTCCTATCGGAACCAAGGAGGGCCCTGGGACCGCTGATGGAGCGTATTAGGGAATTTGGAAGGGTATCGGGATTCGAGGTCAACTTTGAAAAATCCACGGCCCTATATTTAAAGCCGGGCTATGCACGCCCGGCCTGGTTCAGAGAAGCCACAGTTGGATGGACAACTAAAGCGATCACTTATCTAGGAGTACAAATCCCAAAAAATTTGACAAACCTATATAGCCTTAATCTAAGACAAATCATACGCAGTATGAGGGAAGATACTGAACGTTGGAGACATCTTAAAATATCGTTTTTGGGCAGAGTGAACCTGGTGAAAATGATCCTATTTCCTAGGCTTTTATATCCATTGCAATCCCTTCCTATTTTACTTTCTAGAAATGCCACGACAGAAATCAACAAAATAATACGTACATTCATTTGGAATGGTAAGCGAGCACGAATTAGCTTGGTAAAATTACAACAGCGTAGACACAATGGAGGTGTAAATCTCCCCAATGTATTGGAATATAGTCACGCCCCCCACTTACGCTATTTGAGAGATTGGCTACATGGAGGGAATATGTACTCCAACACGGTCTTAGAATCTGCCTTTCTGGGTGGTGGTAGTATGATCTCCTTCTTGCATTTACATGAGGAAGAAATACCTGCCTCGGTTCGAGCGAACCCACTACTAATGTCCACTCGGAAAGTCTGGCATGTCCTGCGACGTATATGCTCCCTGAATCCACATGCGTCCCTTTTCCTCCCCCTAGTCCACAATAATCGTTTTCAGGACGGAAACGCGAACCATCCTTTCACTCTTTGGGAACGGCATGGTATTACTTCTATACGACAAATTATAAGTGGTGAATCGCAAAAACCACTCACGCTGGTACAGGCAGTGGCACTCTTCCCAATACTGAATACGTTCCCCTTAGCATACTTACAAGCTCAACATTATGTAGCTACTGTCTCTAGATTATTATCCCCACAGGACTATGACAACCCGTTGGATAGGTTGTTGCTGGCTGGGAACCCCTCTTCCAAGGCGATCTCTACTCTTTACTCATTCTTACATACGCCCCTACAATATACTGATACAACGACGGGAATGGTGCAATGGACAAATCATTTCCCGTCCCTTTCTGTAACGAACTTGCTGAAGCATCTTGAATTATCCATTAGGCTGATACCTGCTGCATCCTACACCGAACTCTTTCTAAATATATGGCATAGAACATACCTGTCACCACACCGTAGACATCTAATGGGTTCATTAGAAGACGCGTCCTGCCACAGATGCGGAAATCAACGAGCTGAGTTGTTTCACTGCCTATGGGAGTGCCCTATAATCCGGAGATTCTGGGTCCAAATATGGAGATATGTTACCCAACACCTAGTTAACTATGTACCGCTTACCCCTGAATGGGCAATATTTGGCATGATGCCGGAAGGCACTAGGGTGGCACAGGGTGTTAAAAAATTATTGATGATAATCTCAGCAGCTGCCAAAAAATGCATTTTACAGATGTGGATACAGCCCTCTGCCCCGCCATTATCACTTTTTCTAGGGAAGATCTTTCACATTTTCAGAATGGAATGGCTGGAGGCTTCCCTACAAAAGGAAAAGTTCACTATAAAATTTTTCGAAACATGGGAAAGCTACATAGAAACTCTATCCCACCCGTTAAAGGAACAAGTGTGGAAATGTTTCCACAATACTTTATGGTACGAAACTAGAGTTTATGAACAGGACCCCCCAATTTCATTTGTGGCTGGTTAGCTTAAGGGGGAATATAGCACCCTGCCATAGGGGGGAGTGGGTGTGGGTGTGGGCATGGGTCCGGACTCATTCTATTATGTTCATTTTCAATATTTGAAGGAAACTTTACTGTGATTTATATATGTATGCTGGTCCTAACAACAGAGAACAATGCTAATTTGTCTCGATTATATGACAGACCAGTGTTCATGTGATGGATCTTATCAATCATATATATCAATGTACTTTGATGTGATTCTTTGATATGCTTCAATTGAAATAAAAAAAAGTTATTTATAAAAAAAAAATCCTTTCCTCGAAATGTCCGTCTCTCCTGGGCACAGTTCCTATAACTGAGGTTTGGAGGAGGGGCATAGAGGGAGGAGCCAGTTCACACCCAGTCAAAGTCTTTTCAGTGTGCCCAAGTTCCTGCGGATCCCGTCTATACCCCATGGTCCTTTTGGAGTCCCCAGCATCCTCTACGGACTAGGAGAAAAGGATTTACCGGTAGGTACTAAAATCCTATTATAATATACATTTTATATATATATATATATATATATATATATTGCAAAAGAATGATGAAGGCGCACTCAGTGAATCATGATTAAAACAGATTTACTGAAAATAACAAGCTCACATACATCAAGGTAAGAAATAACCGGCTCATAGGATTCGACCCAGCTGTATCACGTATCACTCTCAGCGGTCCGATTCTCAGGTTGCCGGCATGTGATAAATCTCAAGTCCGTGTCTTAGCTTGCAGGACCAGTGTTCACAGTTGAAGCAAACACGTCTTGGTTTAGGCCACGCCCAACGCGTTTCGTCACGATATGACTTCGTCAGGGGGTGTGGTCAGTGTCTCCAGCGATGTCTTA